>NC_058405.1:89805723-89817778 GCF_002201575.2 Neomonachus schauinslandi
CAAAGAAGACATCCAAATGGCCAACAGACACATGAAAAAGTGCTCAACATCGCTCGGCATCAGGGTAATCCAAATCAAAACCTCAATGAGATACCACCTCACACCAGTCAGAATGGCTAAAATTAACTAGTCAGGAAATGACAGATGTTGGCGGGGATGCGGAGAAAGGGGAACCCTCCTACACTGTTGGTGGGAATGCAAGCTGGTGCAGCCACTCTGGAAAACAATATGGAGTTCCTCAAAAAGTTGAAAATAGAGCTACCATATGATACAGCAATTGCACTACTGGGTATTTACCCCAAAGATACAAAAGTAGGGATCCAAAAGGGTATGTGCACCCCGATGTTTATAGCAGCAATGTCCACAATAGCCAAACTGTGGAAAGAGCCAAGATGTCCATCGACAGATGAATGGATAAAGAAGAAGTGGTATATATATACAATGGAATATTATGCAGCTATCAAAAGGAATGAGATCTTGCCATTTGCAACGACGTGGATGGAACTGGAGGGTATTATGTTGAGTGAAATAAGTCAAACAGAGAAAGACATGTGTCATATGACCTCACTGATATGAGGAATTCTTAATTGCAGGAAACAAACTGAGGGTTGCTGGAGTGGGGGGTGGGGTGGGAGGGATGGGGTGACTGGGTGATAGACACTGGGGAAGGTATGTGCTCTGGTAAGCGCTGTGAATTGTGCAAAACTGTTGAATCTCAGATCTGTACCTCTGAAACAAATAATGCAATATATGTTAAGGAAAAGAAGAAGAAGAAGAAGAAGGTAGCGGGAGGGGAAGAATGAAGCGGGGGAAATCGGAGGGGTAGATGAACCATGAGAGACGATGGACTCTGAAAAACAAACTGAGGGTTCTAGAGGGGAGGGGGGTGGGAGGATGGGTTAGCCTGGTGGTGGGTATTGAGGAGGGCACATTCTGCATGGAGCACTGGGTGTTATGCACAAACAATGAATCATGGAACACTTCATCTAAAACTAATGATGTAATGTATGGGGATTAACATAAGACTAAAAAAATAAAGAAAAAAGAAAAAAGAAAACTGGAACGAACCCCATTACAAACTTAGAATATCATTCCAAACTGTTAAAGAGAAAAGTGAATATCTGTGATTCCAGCAAATGGAATCTCATGGTCCATCTCATGACATAACAGAGGTTTAAATAATTGAGAGCTATGGACAGGCTATGGGAGTCTGAACCTCATTTTGTATTTTCTCCTCATTGATATCAGAATATTGCCACTGGGTATTATCGCCTGTAGCTTCTCTAAGGAAATATACATGTACATACTAACCCATGTTCCAGATACACATGTCTCAGGCCAACTGTGTGTCTTGAGCCAGACATGTGTCCATAGTGACGTCTCTAACTAACCCATATCCACATTGATTATTCTAGTCTTCACTCCTTTCTTATTTATATGTAACCTCCCACTTCAACAGTGAGCCTGGCTCCCACCATCTGCCGTCATGTTGGTCGTTCACTTCAAATACAAATGTATGGCAATTCACAGTGCTCACCATAGCGCTGTGAATTGTGTGAGACTGTTGAATCACAGACCTGTAACTCTGAAACAAATAATGCAATATATGTTAAGAAAAAAAAAAAGAAGAAGAAGAAGAAGGTAGCGGGAGGGGAAGAATGAAGCGGGGGAAATCGGAGGGGTAGACGAACCATGAGAGACGATGGACTCTGAAAAACAAACAGGGTTCTAGAGGGGAGGGGGATGGGGGATGGGTTAGCCCGGTGGTGGGTATTGAGAAGGGCACATTCTGCATGGAGCACTGGGTGTTATGCACAAACAATGAATCATGGAACACTACATCAAAAACTAATGATGTAATAATGTATGGGGATTAACATAACATAATAAAATAAAATTTTTAAAAATGAAAAAAAAAAAAAAAGAAAGAAAGGGCCCCAGTTTGAATCTTAGCTCCCCTACTTACTACTATCTTCTTGGACTGCTTCTGGGTCCTTTACTTTGGTAGTCCTCCACCGGGGAAATTTGGCCTAAGGGGCATTGGGCAATGTCTAGAGACCACTTTGGTTGTTACAACTGGGAGGAGTACTACTCACACTCAGTGGGTAGAGGCCAGCAGTGGTGCAAAACATTCCACAACACACAGAACAACAGCAACAGAGAAGCGTCCCCCCAAGAAGTCAGTCGGCTGGGGTTGGCACTGATTCCCCTGGACCCTGACAAATGAAGGCATTCTGCAAGGGTCTTCACTCTCACAGTGCCTTCCAGGCTCAGGCTTCAGCTGCTCCTTAAGCTCCATGAAAGATAGCTTTCGTCAAATCGCTTTCATTCCAAAAATCTCGTGTGAAATCAACACCTCAGCCTGACGTGCAAGGTCTCCACAGATTTTCTGCAGCGGACTTTTCCAATCTTGTGTCCTGTTACATCTCTTCCTACGTGCTATGCCCAGAACACTGAAAAAACTCACTATTCCCCTCATCCAATCCCTGCTTTCTGACCTCTATGCTTTTGCTCCTACTCCTGAGAATATTCTTCTTCACCAAATGTCAAAATCTTCACATTCTTCCGAGCCCGATAAAAATGTTACCCGTCCACACATCCTAGCCTGATCCCTTCACCTCGAGCAATGCTTCTACCACGAGTACCCCTGTGGCACTTCATTTGAGCCCGTCCTGGAATGGCCTGTGCATGCTTCACCAGACAGATGGCTCTTGACGTAATCAAGTAAATGAATGGATCGGTTGCTAAGAACCCGCGACAACTTACTATGGGATTTGGTTAAGTCCTGATGTCTATCAATTTCACTTCAAATAATGCCGTAGTAATTCTTTGAGTTCGTGAGTCTAAAATGACTGGTTTTTGGGCGCCTGGGTGGCTCAGTCATTAAGCGTCTGCCTTCGGCTCAGGTCATGATCCCAGGGTCCTGGGATCGAGCCCCGCATCAGGCTCCCTGCTTGGGGGGAAGCCTGCTTCTCCCTCTCCCACTCCCCCTGCTTGTGTTCCGGCTCTCGCTATGTCTCTCTCTGTCAAATAAATAAATAAAATCTTTAAAAAAAAATTTTTTTAATAAATAAGTATTTAGGGACGCCTGGGTGGCTCGGTCGGTTAAGCATCTGCCTTCAGCTCAGGTCATGATCCCAGGGTCCTGAGATTGAGCCCCGCATCGGGCTCCCTGCTCAGCGGGAAGCCTGCTTCTCCCTCTCCCACTCCCCCTGCTTGTGTTCCTGCTCTCGCTATCTCTCTCTCTGTCAAATAAATAAATAAAATCTTTTAAATAAATAAATAAATAAAATTAAATGACTGGTTTTCTATGAGTTGGGAAGGGCCACGGCTATGTGATACCTGCTCGTGTCGTGGGGGACCAGCCCTCGGAAAGAACGTTTTATACACTGTTAAATTTCTTTGAACTTACAGGTAAACGTGGCCCATATAATTCCGACAAGACCCAAGAGGAAAGCCTCTGTTGTGAAAGAAATGGACGCCTGTTTGCTCAGCTTCACTTGAGAGATAGCTTTAATTCAGGGGCACATCAGGTAAGGCCTTGCTTTATAGCTGCTGTGAGTAAATGTTCGGGAGCCCAAAAAGAGCACAGTTCCTACTCACCTCCCTAGCCTATAACTCCCTACCCAAAGCTTTCAGCAGGGTGCCTTCTGAGAATGGCAGTGAAATTCTAAGTGATAATAAAATGCATCCCAGCAGGTCATTTCCACAAAGCAGGTCAAATCTGGGGAGCAATGCTGAGTGGGTTAGACCTCGCTGGACCCTCGACCCCTTCCTATACCTCTTTTAGGGTACATTCCACATGCTTTAGGCAGGCAAACCTTCATCCTGTCTTCTACTGTTCTGTGACTCAGGCTCTAAAATGATCCTACCTATGTCATCACAGTGCTAAAACTCAAAATCTCACCAAGCTGCAGTTTCTTCTAAGCTTGGGAGAATAGCAAAAGGATGGAGCATGTTTACACTAGGATCTGAATGACTGATAGTCTTGAAATCCATCCCAGATGTTGCTTTGTTTAAAGAAAGGTCTACAAAAATTTGCTTTTATTTGAATCTCAGTAAGGAAATTCAGGTGGCTCTAAAACATATTTGGGTAAGGGGGGCTCCCAACATTCCAGCAAACCCTAGTGCTAGAACCTACCGCACGAATTTCATGAAACTTAAAATGATTTCCTTAATAGGTGATCCCATCCCAGGTTTTCTTCTTATTCCTGCCATAAGGAATCTCCTAAAATGCAGTTCTGTGTTATTCCATCATTTAAAATCCATCAATAATTCATTATTGCCTATCTAGTAAAAGGTCAAGGTCTTCAGCATAGAATGGAAGGTTCTTCTCGATATCACCCCACTTCTGTATCTTCCAAATCCATTCTGACATCTCGCTAATACATATCAAGGAGATTCTCACCTCTAGGACTTTACAGAAGTTGTGGGCTCTGCCTGCTCTGGGTTCCACCCAGCCTCTTCTGAACCAGCAACTGTCACTTACCCTCAGGTCTTAACCCGACACTACTTCCCCTGTGCCAGAACTGACAGTCACCACTGATGTCCTTCCCCTGGGCTCTGCCCTTCCTATTCCAAATATTCCATCCCACCAGGTGAGGTTTACAAGGCCTCTCCATGGTCTGCCTAGCACAGGCATTTGTGGCATGAATAAATGTTTAGTGAGTGAATGAATGTACCAACCAATCTATCAGTTACTGAACAAAAATAAGTAAACCACCTACAAAAAGTATTGGACCCAATTTTTAAGATCAAAACTTAAGAAGAAAAAAAAAGCAAATGGCATACCATGTATCTAAAAAGAACCTAAAGGAAGTCAATATTGCATGTGGTTCAAGTTCCTGGTTTGCATGCAAATGAAACATGTGTCCTATATGGTATAGCCTAGGAGTAAATGCGCAAGGATTTGAAAATATCTGGGTTCTGAATTTATATAAGCTGCTTAAGACAATGAGGTACCTCTTTTACATATTTTAAAGAATCATAGACATGCCAACCTGCTGCTGAGGGTGAGTTTGAAGTGTAGGGTATGTGGGAGGTGGGGGAGAGGAAAGTTTGGGGAAGGAGAGCCAGAAAAGCAAGTTCCAGAGAAAAACACCTCTATGGAATGAGCATGCTATGATTGTAGGTGGCTGAAACTCCTGAATGCACTTGTAAAATCATTAAATTCTAATTAATACTGGATTAGGCTTGCCAGTGTGTGATAAACCCCAAAGTGTTTCTTCTCAGATCAGAAATGCCCAGTCCCCTCCCACTGGTCTCACAGATGCTTGTCAGCTACGTCTTGGTTTGTACTTAAGACATGAACTTGCAAAGCTTCCGAATTATAAGCAACTAGTGTTAAAAACTCATTACCTGAATGCTGCCTCAGAAATAAGCAAAGTGGCTAACCTTGATGGTCTGGTGTTCAGGGGTGGGTTAATAATTCTCCACTCTCTTTGGGAAAAAAAAATGCTGGGATGAAGAGTCGTGTTAACAGCTGGACACGGGCTGCCTGTTTTTCTGCTTGGGAATGCTCTAGGAAGCATTTTCAAGCCAAATAATCATTGTCTTTCAAGTTAAGGTTTACCAAGCGCTTTTCTCATAAGTGATCCTACTTGGTCCTTACAATAACTTGGAAAATTAAATTCTATACTAATCTTAAAGGTGAGGACTTTGAGGTTCAGGAAAGTTAATGCAGAGCTGTAGTTCAAGCCTAGGTATGATTCCAAGAACTGGGTTTGATTTGTTTCAACACAAGCCAACCTCCCATGGAACCTGGTAGGGGGCACAGAACTGAATATCCTTGACCCAGCCTCTATTTGCCAAAAGCAACCAGGAGGCCAATTATATTTCTTTAATTTTCATTATCTGATGACTGGCCACACATCAGTCTCCTTTCACAATTGTTGGCATGCCTCTGCAGCTTCTCCTAGCCCTTCCTTCTTGCAGAGACAAACCACTCTGTAGCCCACCTTCCTCATCCTATCCACACTTCCAAACACACTGTAAGTCCAGTCAATATTCTCTAGGCCCTTTTTAGATCCTTTCACTGGATTTTGTGGGGCCCTGGCTCTGTTGTGAATGCTCTGTTCATTATTCCTGGCTTCGCCTTACATCATGCATTCTTTGCCTGGTCCCTAACCTTCCAGGTGGGATTTCGTGGCCTTGTGTTCCCACACAAAAATGGCTGCCTATCAAACTTATGCTTATTTTTTGTTTCCTACTCATCCTCCAGCTCAAGGCTATAAAGTCCTTGAGACTCACAACTGTTTTCCATGCTCTCTTGAACACACAGCATTTGGAAAAATGCCTTGCACAAAGCAAATATTCAATAACATTTGTTGAATGAATGAATGAGTCTCACTAGCAAATTCTACACTGATTAATGGAGCAGTCCTTATTGCCCAATCTACATTCCAGTAGTGCATTTCCAGTATTGCAGAAAAACATCACAAATCACATTTATCGGAGCTTTTCATGAAATTGCACTCTTTGGTATTTGGAGGTTTTGTTCTGATTTCCTGTCTCCTATGTCACTGCGAGTTTTCAAAACTTTGCCACTTTCCCTGTCCCATCCACACTTCCACTGTCCCAGTCTGAGGAAATGACTGAATCTTCTGCTTGACTAGTGCTGAGGACACCCATCTGGGCTTTTTCCTCTCTATCCTAGTCTCTGTTGGAATCGTGACCCTTGTTCACTTTCTTGGAAAGTGCTCACTGTATTGATAAAGTTGTCCTCTCCCTGCCTTCACCCTCATCCCTGCTCCATCCACCCAGGCCACTCTTCTGTCAGTGTCCCTCCTCAGCCTTCCATAGTACCTATAATTTTCCTATCTCTTCCTCCATGCCCTCAGCCCTGTTTTAGTCAAAGAAGTACCTGTGTTCCAACCTGTGGCTAACACTTGTGCGCCTGAGCATCCCCACATCCTCCGCCAAATTCCCTATCACTGGTCCACATTTTCCTTTGGATCCCCATGGGTTCCTTCCCATCAGTCACAAATATGCTTCTTCAAGCCCAGTTTTCCCCTTCATGTCACTTCCCCCAGGTCTCTTTCATTATTGTTCCCTCTCTTTGACAGGTCTAACCCCTATTGAGAAAGGGTCTTCTTTCCTCCTAGCCTCTAATTCCTATCCCTTTCTACCTCGTTGGGATATTGCTCTGGCAGGTTTTCTGCTCTCCACCTCTCTTAAGTTCCAAACTTTTCCAGGTACCACCAAGAGTATCTTATAACTCTTTCCACCCTCAAAATCTCATACATTCCTCATGGATTTCTTATCTCACATTCTCCCCATCCACAACGGCACTGAAACTTCTTCCCAAGATACGTCATTAAAGGCAGATGTATAAGTCCCGGGTACCGGGGCTTCTCACGAGCTGCACCAGGGCTGACTCTCCTCACAGTCCAAACTGCATCTCATCTGAGACTCCCCATCTCCCAGCGCAGTATCATCTTATTTAAAAACCATGACCACTCCCTGGAACCCACCATGTTAAGTTAGCATTTCCTGATATGAATCTCAGGATCCCCCAAACTATCCTTCCTGAGCAGGAAAAAAAAAAAAATGCATTCGTTTCCTGTGCTGAAACAACCCCAATTATACATAAGTGTTTGGAAAGTATAGTCAATGTGGATTCTCAGCTTCATGTCAGGGGTCTCTCATAATACATGTAATGTGAATTCCCACAAAGAATGATGCTAAGATATGCTGTGAGGCAGTCTCCAGGGCTGGTGCAGATGTGGGATATATTTAGCCATGCACGAACCCACACACAGTGGAAATGCCCACCTTTGATAATGCATCTTTCTCATCTCTTAAGTGGTACAAGTGTCTCTCAGTGGGAGATGCCATCTTGCTGTCACTACTTACAGCAAGCTGCCCCTCCTGTGGAGAAAGAAAGTCAGAGAACAAAGTTCAACCCCTGGATGCAGAAAAAAAAAAAAAGAAGAAGCTGATTATTTTCAGCATCTCTTCTCTTCCTTATCTTTCCTTGATTAATGCTGGAAGTTTGTCCTTGTTGGTTTGCGAATCTCTGGCTTCACTATAATCACAAATATTAAGGTCTAATTCCACATCAATGAGGTCTATTCAAAATTTCAAGTATGTTGACATTATACTCTACTTACTCAATTACAAAAAGAAAAATAAAGTATTTTGCAGGGTAGTGACATCGTTTGAAGAAGTGTTGTTTTTAAATAAGAGGATACCAAAAGTTTTGAACAAAATGAATGCCTGTTATTCTCCAAAGAAAACTGTATGTATACTGTGCAGTGATGCACAACATCAGTAAAGGGCCAAAATTATGGTGTATTTTTAACCATCACTATAAAAGTGTTATGCACAATTTCCAATAATTTTTTTTTAACAGGAGGGTTAGCGTTCTTTGCCTCTTCTTTTTCCTGCTGACAACAAAGCAGTTGGAACGACCATAGCTCAACCACTAGAAACATCCTGAGAAAAATTTTAGAATGCTGAAAAACATTTCAGATAATCCTCAAAGTATTAAATACCTAAAAAAATCAGGGATAATAAATCTATTAATTAATTTAACATCAACTAAATGCTCAGCACTATATTGGACAAACCAAAGACAGTGGGGGTAAGGTCTTTACAACGGAGCCCTTGCAGAAACCAGAAATGACCCTAACTTGCTGGCAGGACCAAGCACATGATCCGGATTCTAGTCCCCTGAAGAAAACTAACTGACTACAGTCTCTCTTATATTGGGCCCTTTTTACATGAGTTCACATTTTCTCCACCCAAATAGATTTTAAGTAGTAAACATGACATGTATTCATCTCATGTTCTTTAGAGAATATTTAAAATGATTTCTGGGTCGCCAAGTACCAAAACAATTTACACAGGAAAATAAACTTCCACGTTCCCAGGCTAGCCCATTGAAGCAAAGAAACTAAAATATTCTGCATTCATAAGGAAAGGCACAAAAGTGTCTCTTGCCAAGCTTTTAGCTGCTCTACATGTTAAAGGACTTCTGAATTTGTTAGGTTGGGTTTGTTGTCTATGTCAGAAAACCTAATGTAATGGTAATAAGTGAGAGGTTAGTTTTTTTCCGCTCTCTCTCCAGAGCTAGAACAGATGGATAGAGCAGATTCACACAATATGAAGAATACACACTTCTATTTTCTTACTCTGACCCTCTCAGAATGGCCTTTTATCTCATAGTCCAAGATGATTGCTTGAGTTCCAGCCATTAGTTCTGCATTCCTGCCATCTGGAAGGATAGGGAAAATAATTTTTTTTTTTTTTTGGTGGTAGTGAAACAAGAAAGGAATTTATTATTTATTTCAGAGAGGCTAACACTGGGAAGATGCAGATGAATGTCTCGAAGACTATCTCGGAAGTTGGAAAAGAATTGTTTTTATCTCTGACACAATGTAGTCGCATTTCCACAGTAAGTTGCATGGGAGGATGAGAAACTCAGTCTCTACTTTAAGCAGCCACATGCCTGTTTTTTTGTTTGTTTGTTTGGTTTGGTTTTAATGGGGTTTCTATTACTATGAAGGGGAAACAGATGTCTGGGCAACAAGTAGTCCGTCACAGTTTCTATTCAAAGTTAGGCTTCATTTTACCGTATTTCTGTGCCTATTCTGTAAGTTTCATCTTCCATACGAAGAGAAGAATGAAGACACCAGGGTCCCAAGGTCGCCCTGCCTGTGTCAGCAGTGGGGGTTGGGGGTGGGGGGCAGAGCAGCCTGGTCATGAAAGGAGCATGGTTTCTTCCAGTGAATGGGGTAAGGACAGACAAGGGGCAGCCAGCAGTTCACACATGTATTCACCTCATCCCAAACTGAATGTTAATGCCTGTGTTAGGACAAAGACTAGGTAGTTGTTAACTAGGAAATATGTATGTGAAGAAGATTTCTATATCTACTTTTTAGATTTTTTTTTATTTATTTGAGATAGAGTAAGAGAGAGAGAGAGAGCACAAGCAGGGGGAGGGGCAGAGGCAGAGGGAGAAGCAGACACCCCGCTGAGCAGGGGGCCTGAGGTGGGGCTCCATCCCAGGACTCTGGGATCATAAACTGAGTCGAAGGCAGATGCTTAACCAACTGAGCCACCCAGGCGCTCCTATATATCTACTTTTTAGATTACTTTAATTGCATGAAAACACTCCAATACTATTATTGTCTTTATTTTGTCCTTATGCCTTCTTTTTTCATATTTCCTACATGTAAAAAAGGCTAACAAAACATGCAGTCATGTCCAAATATAATATTTTTTAAATATAAACACACACACACACACACACACAACTTTGGAAGTTAGAGAAAAACTTGAGAATTTTAACATCACTAGTATTACCAGCAGAGTTTTATATTTGCTGGTATATCCCACGTGATGTTTATTTCTCTGTAAACATGTTTCTGAGGGTCTGAGGATGGAAATAAATGCACCACAGGGTTCTGTCTTGCTTGTACACTCAGTGTATGGAAGCCGGAGAAAGAAAAACAGGAAGCAGAGATGCAAGAGGGTGGCATGATCGGAGCCAGGGCTACAGCTGTCTGTCCCAGTTCTGGCACTTCCTATTTCCAGACCTCACTTTCTTCATTTATCAAATGAAGGGGACTGGGTTAAACCCAATAAAGTCACTGGTATGGACTGATTTGTGTCCCTCTCCCCAAAATTCATGCGTTGAAGCTTTAATCTCCAATGTGATTATATTTGGACAAAGGGCCTTTAAAGAGGAAATTAAGGATACATGAGGTTGTAAGGATGGGGCCCTGATACAGGGGACTATCATTGTAAAGAAAGAGGGGGACACCAGAGAGGGGCACACAGAGAAAAGTCACAGTGAGGGCAGAGCAAGAAGGCAGCTCTGTGCAAGCTAAGGAGAGGAGGCCCAGAGGAATCCAACTCTGCCAGCACCTTGACCATGAACTTCCACCCTCCAGAATTGTGAGAAAACACATTTCTGTTCTTTAGGCCCCCAGTCTGGTATTTGTGGTATTCGTTATGCTTTTAACTCTACGTTGTTTTATGATGAATGCAGAATGTCTTCAGGTAAAAGATCAAAATATATATATTTTTTTTTTTATTCTTATGTTAATCCCCATACATTACATCATTAGTTTTAGATGTAGTGTTCCATGATTCATTGTTTGTGCATAACACCCAGTGCTCCATGCAGAATATGCCCTCCTCAATACCCACCACCAGGCTAACCCATCCTCCCACCCCCCTCCCCTCTAGAACCCTGTTTGTTTTTCAGAGTCCATCGTCTCTCATGGTTCGTCTACCCCTCCGATTTCGCCTCCTTCATTCTTCCCATCCTGCTACCTTCTTCTTCTTTTTTTTCTTAACATATATTGCATTATTTGTTTCAGAGGTACAGATCTGAGATTCAACAGTCTTGCACAATTCACAGTGCTTACCAGAGCACATACCCTCCCCAGTGTCTATCACCCAGTCACCCCATCCTTCCCACCCCACCCCCCACTCCAGCAACCCTCAGTTTGTTTCCTACAATTAAGAATTCCTCATATCAGTGAGATCATATGATACATGTCTTTCTCTGTTTGACTTATTTCGCTCAACATAATACCCTCCAGTTCCATCCACGTCGTTGCAAATGGCAAGATCTCATTCCTTTTGATGGCTGCATAATATTCCATTGTATATATATACCACCTCTTCTTTATCCATTCATCTGTCGATGGACATCTTGGCACTTTCCACAGTTTGGCTATTGTGGACATTGCTGCTATAAACATCGGGGTGCACGTACCCTTTCAGATCGCTACTTTTGTATCTTTGGGGTAAATACCCAGTAGTGCAATTGCTGGATCATATGGTAGCTCTATTTTCAACTTTTTGAGGAACCTCCATATTTTCCAGTGGCTGCACCAGCTTCCATTCCCACCAACAGTGTAGGAGGGTTCCCCTTTCTCCACATCCCCGCCAACATCTGTTGTTTTCTGACTTGTTAATTTTACCCATTCTGACTGGTGTGAGGTGGTATCTCATTGAGGTTTTGATTTGGATTTCCCTGATGCCAAGCGATATTGAGCACTTTTTCATGTGTCTGTTGGCCATTTGGATGTCTTCTTTG
>NC_058405.1:89827778-89845368 GCF_002201575.2 Neomonachus schauinslandi
CTTGCCAGGCCTTTCTGGCTTGCCAGGTCTCTGTGGATAGGTCTGACGTTATTCTGATGTTCCTCCCTCTGTACATAAGGAATCTCTTCCCCCTAACTGCCCTTAAGATGGTTTCCTTGGTTCTAAGATTTGCAAGTTTTACTATTACATGCCGGGGTGTTGGCCTGTTATCCTTGATCTTGGGAGGGGTCCTCTCTGCCTCTAGGACACAAATGTTTCATTCCCCAGATTAGGGAAGTTCTCAGCTACAATTTGCTCAAATACATCTTCTAGTCCTCTCTCTCTCTCCACTCCCTCTGGGATTCCAATTATTCTGACATTGGAACACCTCATGGTGTCACTTATTTCTCTGATTGTATTTTCATGGATTCTTAGTTGTTTTTCCCTGGCCTCCTCTTTCCCCTTTTTATCTATTATATTGTCTTCCAGGTCGCTTATTCATTCTTCTGCCTCAGTTACCCTAGCTGTTAGATTATCTAGATTGGATTGGATCTCATTGATAGCATTTTTAAGTTCTGCCAATTCAGCTTTCATTTCTGCCCTTAGAGACTCTATGTTGCCATTAATTGATTTCTCCATTCTAGCCATTGTCTTCACAATTGCTAGCCTGAATTCCATCTCCAACATCTTGGTTATATCTGCATCCATTTGTAAATCTGCAGCATAAGTCATAATCTCTGAGTCTCTTCTATTTTGGAGGCTCCTCCTCCTAGTCATTCTGTTGATGGGTGTTTGAGGGAATGTATAGAATCCAAATTATTGACCAGAACCCAAGCAAGATGCACCTGTTTTCTTGGGACCTTAGGGTTGCTGGCCTCTTGTTTTCCCAGCCTGTGTTCTGGGGGTGGGGCTTGCTGCACTGTTACTCAGGCAACCCTGTTTGGGTGGAGTTGCCCTGCCCCCTCTGTGGTGGGGGATGAGCTCAGCGGGAATCAGGTTTTGGGGCTTTTGTTCTCTGGCGGCTTTCCCTGGCAGCTTTCCGCATCTCTTCCAGGAGTCAGAGCAGAAGAGACCATTTCTAACCCTCTGCCTTAGAGCAGAGAGACCACAGTCTGTTCTTCAGTGAGCTCTCCAGGCCACACCATCTCCATTTCTGTCCGTGCTGCTATAAACTGCAGCATCCTGGGTTGTGCGCCCCTCCACAGTGCTCCCAGTCCTGTCTCCAGGTCGGGGCATGTCTCTGCCCTTTGTGCTTCTGAAAGTGCCAGCCGTTCCCAGTTTGCACACGCTACCCCGCCACTCCGGTTTCCACCCCAGGGGCTGCCCTAAAGTCCTTTCCCCGCAACTACCAGTCTGTGAGTCTGTGCCCCGCCGCTACTGGTCTGCAAGTTTGTGCCCCAACTCCAGAGCGTGAGGCTGTCACTCACCGGCGGCGTAGGATCCCCAGGACCAGGCTCCCTCCAACTGCCATTTATCCTCTGATATCTGCCAGCAGAATCACAGCTCCCTGCTTCATACCTCAAAACCAACCACCTGTGATATTCTGTTTGTAGAGATCCAGATCTTCTTACATCTCAGGCTGGTTTCGTGGGTGCTCAGAGTGGTCTGGTAGATATCCAGCTCAATTCTGGGGACCAGTTGAGATAGAGTCACCTACTCCTCTGTCATCTTCCACCCCTCTATTAATGCAAATTTAGAAACAATATTGTACAAATAAGGGTATTGAAAAAAAATCTACAAAGCAATTTTCAGATCCCAGAATTTTAATTATATAAAAGCAACTACTTCTAAAGGGACTTAGTAGTTTGTAAAGTGGTTTCACATAAATTATTTCATCACCCCAACTAAAACAGTAGAAAATCTTATAGGTTACCACATTAATTCCAGGTCTCATATCTTCTACCTAATCATGTAGATCTCCTCCCTCTCTTTCAGAAAAGAACAACAACAAATCTTCCAAGTAAGTTATATTGAAAATGGGAGTGTAGTGATGAGAATCCACAAAAATTTCATTTAAAGGTGACTGTTGATTCTCACCCAATTGACCACCATCCCTACAGTAAGTACTGCCCACAGGGCTCTGTACCAGCACTATGGAGAAATGTCGAAGTCCACGTCTTAATTTCTGGCCTCAGGAAGATTATAACCAGCGAGAAATAAGATATAGGAACAGAGTTTAAAATAAGGAAGAGAGGAACACCTGGGTGGCTCAGTCAGTTAAGCGTCTGCCTTCGGCTCAGGTCATGATCCCAGGGTCCTGGGATCGAGTCCCGCATCGGGCTCTCTGCTCCGCGGGGAGCCTGCTTCTCCCTCTGCCTCTGTCTCTCATGAATAAATAAATAAAATCTTAAAAAAAAAAAATAAAATAAAATAAAATAAGGAAGAGAGATGTAAATAATGATAAAAAAAATCACAAAAGCATGTCATCTAAAAAGCTAAAGGAAAAATAACTATCATGGAGGAAACACAAGAGTGTCGAAGAGTTTTTATTGTGATATCTCAAAAATAAGTTGAAATCTGAGCTTAAAAAAAAAACCCATAGCCTATAGTTGAGTGGAGGAGGGTGACAGGTAGGTTGTTACTCCAAGTGGATAGGAAATGATTAGCCTAACCAGAGCCCTCCCTAAAGTTATTTGGAATAACTTCCTGGGCCACAGTGATTGTGGCTTTATTGTGGCCATGTCCCTATCACATGTATTATTTAAAATATTTGTCATTCACCTGCCTTAGGTAGCTTATCAACCTGGTACCTGGGCCTTATCCAGTTACCTAAATTTATTTCATTGGCTGGAGATGGATCCAATATTGTGTTGCCAACATTGTGACTCCCTAGAGATGGCCCCCGTGGAAGTGAGAGTCAGCCACTCAGAACAAAAAAAAAAATTATATATATACATATATATATATATTATTTGTGATACATGACCCATATTTGGTTCTAGAGCCAACTTGACTTTTAATCTAAGAATTTGAATCTTTTCTTCAACATTGGGCCAGCAACTTGGTCCCTGACTTGGCTTCACCAAGCAATTGTGATTTCTGCCTCCTCAGCTCAGCATGTATTACCCACCCCCACTACGGACAAGCAAGGCTGCATTTTTAGTTTTGGACAAAGCAATTCACCAATTCCATACTCCTGTTATCAATCCTATATAGTTCAAATCACACCTGTGCTAACTCTTGTCAGGTATAATATAGATTAATTCTTTGTGTTGACTTAGGTTGCTAAACCATCACACTACTCTATATTCAGCAAAAATAAAAACTTGGATTTTAAGTGAAACATCATCTCTAAAGGTAGTTCAATGGCAAAGAGGGCATTAGAACTTTCATTTGCTCTCATCCTCATGCTTCCCCAGGCTGGTTTCCAGAGAGCATGCTAACTTGCATGGCTGAAATAAAGTGATTCATTTATTGAGGCAATGAATCTGAGGATTAGATTATAATAAATAACTCTTTAAAATATTTAGTACCCTTTAGTTCAAATTTATCAGTCACCAGGGAGTAGTTGACTCCTGATGGCCATCTCAAAATATTGTTTGGAAGGAGTTTCTAAATCTCATGGACTAGAATCCATTTTTTTCCTAGTTTTATCATAATTCCATTATTGGTTGAGTTTAAGAAGGTCTCATAATTAATTATGTTCTCACAAATACAGTCCACACAACTTCACTCTTTAGTGATCACTTCCTTATCTAGAGAAAGGGATCTAACTGTCATAATAACCTCATAAATGATAATATTTGACTGACATGGAAAGAAGGCAAATTAACGGGAATTTACTGAGACTCAGGACGTTTGGTTGCATAACGGTACAGCTGTCTTCTGAGTATTGGCAGTGACAGGCTGCTGTTCTTTAACACTGCAAAAATGTTTCAAAATAAATGTTAATGATTGATGCGTTCTTGAGTTTGCAAAGTATCTCCACTTCTGTGAGCTTATGTTCCTTCCTATTTTCGACCTCTTTCATAGCATTTAAGTACTTTTTTCTCTCTCCCAAAATAAGATTGAAAATAATGTCCAAGTGATACAAAATTACCTATGCAGTATATTTATAGTCATGTAAAAATAGAAAAACAAAACTGGTTAGAAGAAGAAAAAACTAAAGTAAATAAACTGAAAGGTTCACAAGGAGTTATGGGTGAGATTTTATTCTTCTGATTTTTTCCAAATTGCCTACAACCAGTATCACTTTTTCATAATAATAAGATGATGATAATGATGATGATGATGATAAACCCAATAACATTATTGAAAAAACATGAGCTCAGGAATCAAACAAATCTAATTTAAATTCTTGCCATGAGACTGTGGACACATCTCATCACCTCTGTAAGGCACTATTGTTACCTTTCCTCAAATTCCTTACAGAATGCCTTGCCCTCAGAGCCACTGTGAGAATTAAACTTCTGTAGATTGCCTCACATGATACATGTTACTCTCTTATATAGTAAAACCTTTATTGTAATGGAAGAAGCCTCCCTGAAAACTAAAGTAAGATGTCTTTCTGAATCAAAAGCACCATGGTTTTGTCCCTGCATACACATGTGGTCAGAAAGTTGGATACCAAACCAGAAATGGCTTCCATATTGATTGCATCAGCCCCAGGTAACCAATAACGAGAATCACAAAGCTTGTGATTGATGAGGCTGGTGGCAGACAGGTGTGAAAGCTCCTGGTTTTTGAGTCATGAGCAAAGTTTTTTCTCCCTGGATCCAGGGTAGTCATGAGATTCTTTAATGGATTTCTAAATTACCTAGTGAAAATAAAATGCCTAAAGACTAACAAAAGATATGTTTGTAGTAGATAGCAGCCATGAAACCAATTAACTAATTAATTAAAACTAATTAACTGAAAAGTCCGAAATTCTCTTGCTGTCAGAAATGTTGTGATCTGGCTTGGGAAAGAAATCATCACCCTGATTCTGTAAAGGGAGGATAGGGAACTTTCTTTGATGCTAACCATTAGTGATAATGGTTCCTCTCAGGAAACCTGGGATAATTAGGCCAAAATCATCTTTATTCTCTTGAGAGAGGTCAGAACAATGATTGTAAGAGACTTAGCCATTTAAGGAAATAGTCAAGCTCCATTGTGAACCTCAGGGATACGATTTCTGGTGAATAAAGAAGTTTGTATAAGAACTCATACAACAAAAAAAATCCTTTTGATCAGAAATTAGTTGATTTAATAAGCATGTTCTGAACTCCTACTTCATCCCAAGATCTGGAGCTACAATGCAAAATGAATGCTGAGCACAGTAGCCAACACCCAACAAATCATATGTATTTCACATGGATAGTACACTCTTGTATTTCATCCCTGCCACCATATTATTGGTCTAAACCTTCATCTTCTCTCATTTGGATGGATGACAGCAGCTTTCTGTCTAGTTTTTCAACAACTGTTTCCCAATAACAATCATCAGGATTATAGTAAAAATTAAATTAAAAAATCCATGTATGCCATTTATGCCCTGCACATATTAAGGCTCAATAAATGTTAACCATAACTATTCTTGCAATATCTTCCTCTCTAGTCCCCTCATCTCCAATTGCAAACACACCATCAAATCTTTCCCCTCCACGGGCACCTTTCTAACATATAATCCTGACCATGTTTCAATCCTACCTTTAAATCTTTTCCCAGAGTTTATACAATGAAGTCTAAATTCTTTAATATGAATTAGAGGCTCCTAACCCTGGTCCTCTTCCGGCCAAGCTGAGTTTCTACTAATAGCTACTGAAGGCACCAGGCTTTGCCAGAGCTCCACCTTTGTGCCTTGACTCAGCTATTCCTTCATCTGGAATGCCCTCAGTGCTACCCTATCCCTTCCTGGCAAGACTTGGCAACTTCTCTACTTTCTGCTCTACCTATCTCTGTGACACCTCCACACTTACCTGTCAGCTTCCTGGGATCAGGGACCATGTCTTATTTATCTTCATGTGACCAATGGCTGAAATGGGGTCTGAAATACAGAAGTGGCTTGCTAAATTCTTATAGAAATAATGAATGAATCAGATGAGTAAAATCAGTTAAAATACCAAAATTCATTTCCTCTTTATTCTATTAGCTCCTTTTGGAAAATTAGCAAAAAGAAATTGTCAGTTTGTGTCAACGTCAGGTCTGGGCCCACATAAAGAAGAGGGTGTGCCAGTCTGAAACACTGAGTGCATGATTCACTATGTTCCATGTACAAGGGCCAAGGCTTTTCCTTCCAAGGTCTCCTCTCCCCAGCTCCACAGGGCTACACACAGACTGAAAGTATAGGCAACTGGACCCACCAGATCTTTTGGCTGGACTGATCTTTCTACATTGTATAAGTGCAAAAAAAAAAAAATCAAATGCACAACCCCCCAAAACCCTAAGCCAACTGGATTTTCAGGCCTTATTTGCCTATCTGATTAAATATTTGACAGACATTATAGAGATGTAGCTGGCCTACTTCCCTTCCATCTTACCTAAACACTCTGCATTGCAACTACTTATCAAAGTTTGACAAATTAATTCACTGACATATCAATTTTAGTGATATAGTCAAAGCCTGTGCTTTAATAATTTACCCTAGTTTCCAAATACATAGCCATTATGTCTTAAAAGCAAGTTATACTGCATTGTAATTTTCCATAATATTGCAAATGATAGTAAGCCATGACACTGATTCTGGTCAGAGCCAATGTAAAAGTCTGGATGGAGCCGTGGAGTGCTTCAAACATGTAACCCTAAACCAGGGAGGGAATACTTGGCTTAATTGGATTGTCATCACTTATGTTCTAATGCTGAGCCACTCCTAATAGCATATGTGCAATGGAATTTTTCATTCTCATTACAATATTGTAATATTATTTGTTTTAGATAAGGCTGTAACTAATATCTTTGGTACACAAATTTACTTCCTAATGTTTAGGCCTCTTAGAATACTTACTGAGATGACCTTTTCAATAAAATCCTTCACTAGAAGTAACTCTTAATGTAATCTCATTAACATTGATTTTTCTGGGATGGGGAGAAAAACTTAAATGCAAAAACTCATAGGTCCATTTCTGAATAAATTATTCAATAGATTATGTGGATTGTCATCCAGATTTCTTATGCAAGAACAAGCTAAATCTGAATCCTGAAAACAACATAGGAACTCTGATGGAGGTTTATGGAGTGTACTTGATTTAGAGCAATGTTAAGGAAACCTATTTCCCTCATTCAATTTGTTTATGCAGTTTGGGTTTGCTAAATACTTCTACATATGAGGATTTCTATCACAGACATTTCTTGGTTGGTTGATTGGTTGGTTGGTTGGTTTGGGTCCTGTAATATAATCCACATAATATAATGACTGACCAAGCCCTGTACCCAACTTCAACGTTTTGCCTTCAGTCTTGGCCGTAGACTCTGAGAAGGATGTTGCCCTTTCTTCAGGAAGAACTTAATATATCTGTGTTCCTTAGTTCAGGTCACTTAGAACCAAGACAACTTAATAGTTAGTTTTGCTTTTTGAGATTGTACACTATTTCTTTTATTTTTCCAGCTATATTGAGATATAACTGACATATAACACTGTATAAAGTGTACAACATGTTGATTTGACATACTTACATATTGCAAAATGATTATAACCATAACATTAGCTATCATCTTCATCATATCACATAATTACCATTTCTTTTTGTGGTGAGAACATTTAATATCTACTCTCTTCCCAACTTTCAAGTATATAATACAGTATTATTAACCATAATCACCATGCTGTACATTAGATACCCAGAACTTATTCATCTTATAACTGAAAGTTTTTACCCTTTGATCAACATCTGCCCATTTCCCCTACCTGGCCCCCAACTCCTTGGAACTGCCACTCTACTCTCTCTTCCTGAGTTTGGGTTTTTAGATTCTACCTATAGGTGATATCATTCAGTATTTGTCTTTCTCTGTCCAAGTTATGTCACTTAACATAATGCCCCCAAGTTCCATCCATAGTGTCACAAATAGCAAGATTTCCTTCTTTCTCATGGCTAAATAATATTCCATCATTAGATGATAGATGATAGATAGATAGATAGATAGATAGATAGATAGATAGATAGATAGATGATAAATAGATAATAGATACTAGATAAATGATAGATGATAGATAGATGATGGATAGATGATAGATACTAGATAATGATAGATAGATAATTATATATATTATATATATAATCACATCTTCTTTATCCATTCATCTGTTGATAGACACTTAAATTGTTTCCATATCTTGACTGTCGTGAGTAAGGCTGCAATGAACACAAGGGTGCAAATATCTCCTTAAGATTTTGTTTTCACTTCCTTAGGATATATACCCAAATGTGGGATTGCTTAATTGTATGATAGTTCTATTTTGAAATTTTTAGGGAACCTTTATGCTATTTCCCATAATGGCTGCACTAATTTAGATCTCCATCAACAGTGCACAAGGGTTCTCTTTTATCTACATCCTTGTTAACATTGGGTAATTATCTTTTTTATAACAGCCATTCTAACAGTTGTGAGATGATATCTCATTATGGTTTAGATTTGCATTTCCTTGATAATTAGTGCTGTCAAGCCAAACACATTTTCATGTACCTGTTGATCACTTGTATATCTTCTTTGGAAAAATGTCTATTTAGTTCCTCTGCCTGTTTTTAAGTCAGATTGTTTAAGGGTTTTGCTATTAAGTTGAATAAGTTATTTATATATTTTGTATATTAACCCCTGATCAGATACATAATTTGCAAACATTTTCTTCCATTCCATATGTTGCCTGTTAATTTTTTTATTATTTCTTTCCTACACAGAAGCTTTTTAGTTTAATGTAACCCCACCCACTAATTTTTTCTCTCATTGCTTATGCTTTTAGTATTATATCCAAAAAATCTTTGCCAAGGCCAATATTGAGGAGCTTTTCTACCTGTTTTATTTTAGGAGTTTTACAGTTTCAGTTATGTTTAGGTCTTTTATCAATTCAAGTTATTTTTTGTTAGTGGTATAAGAAGTCTAATTTCATTCTTCTGCATGTGTTTATGCAGTTTTCCCAACACATTTTTTTTTTTTTTTTTACTGAAGAGACTTTCCTTTTCTATTGAGTATTCTTGACTCCCTTGTCAAATATTAGTTGACCATAAATGCAAGCATTTATTTCTGGACTCTCAATTCTGTTCCATTGGTCTATGTGTCTATTTTCATGCCAGCAACATACTGTTTTGATTACTATACCTTTGTAGTATAGTTGAAATCAGGAAGTGTGATACCTCCAGATTTCTTCTTTCTTGGGATTGCTTTGGCTATTCAAGGTCTTTTATGATTCCCTACAAATTTTAAATTTATTTTTTTCTAACAGTATGGAGGTTCTTCAAAAAGTTGAAAATAGAGCTACCATATGATCCAGCAAATGCACTACTGGGTATTTACCCCAAAGATACAAATGTAGGGATCCAAAGGGGTACATGCACCCCAATGTTTATAGTAGCAACGTCTACAATAGCCAAACTGTGGAAAGAGCCAAGATATCCCTTGACAGATGAATGGATAAAGAAGATATGGTGTATATATATACAATGGAATATTATGCAGCCATCAAAAGGAATGAAATCTTGCCATTTGCAATGACGTGGATAGAACTGGAGGGTGTTATGCTGAGCAAAATAAGTCAATCAGAGAAAGACATGTATATCATATGACCTCACTGATATGAGGAATTCTTAATCTCAGGAAACAAACTGAGGTTTGCTGGAGTTGTGGGGGTTGGGAGGGATGGGGTGGCTGGGTGACAGACATTGGGGAGGGTATGTGCTATGGTGAGCGCTGTGAATTGTGCAAGACTGTTGAATCACAGACCTGTACCTCTGAAACAAATAATACATTATATGTTAAAAAAAAAAAAAAAAAAAGAAGAAGAAATGGCAGGAGGGGAAAAATGAAGGGGGGAAAATCGGAGGGGGAGATGAACCATGAGAGACGATGGACTCTGAAAAACAAACTGAGGGTTCTAAAGGGGAGGGGATAGGAGGATGGGTTAGCCTGGTGATGGGTATTAAAGAGGGCATGTTCGGCATGGAGCACTGGGTGTTATATGCAAACAATGAATCATGGAACACTACATCAAAAACTAATGATGTAGTGTATGGTGATTAACATAACGTAACAATAAAAAAAATAAATAAAGTAACATAAAAAAAGAAAAGAAAAAAAATATTTTTTTCTATTTCTGTGAAAAGTGCCATTGGAATTTTTATAGGAATTGCAGTGAATCTATTAATAGCTTTGGATAGTATAAATTTTTAAAAATATTAATTCTTTCAATCTATCAACATGGTATAGCTTCCAAATGTTTGTGTCTTCTTTGATTTCTATCACCAAAGTCTTACAGTTTTCAGTGTATAGATCTTTAATCTTGGTTAAATTTATTCCTAAGTATTTTATTGTTTTTGTTACTAAACAAACAAACAAACAAAACTTATTGTAGTTTTCATTGTTTTCTTTATTTCTTTTTCAGAGGTTTTGTTAGTGTGTAGAAATGCAACTGATTTCTGTATATTGATTTTATGTCCTTCCACTTAACTGAATTTAACAGTTTTTTGGTGGAGTCTTTAGAGTTTTCTATATGTAAGATCATATTATCTGCAAACAAAAAAAATTTTACTTCTTTCATTTTGATTTGAATGCCCTTTATTTCATTTTCTTGCCTTATTGCTCTGGTCAGGGCTTCTACTACTGTGTTGAAAAGGAGTAGTGAGAGTGAACATTCTTGTGTTCTTCCTGATCTTACAGGAAAAACTTTAAATCTTTCACCATTGAGTATAATGTTAGTTGTGGGTTTGTCATAAATATGTTGAGATATGTTCTTTCTCTACCGAATTTGTTGAGCATTTTAATTATGAAAGGATGTGGTATTTGATCAAATGCTTTCACTATATTTATTGAGATGATATTATTTTGATATATCATGTTATTAATGTGTTGTATCACATTTATTGATTGTGTATGTTTAATATCCTTGCATCCCAGGGATAAATCCCACTTGATCATGATGTATGATCCTTTTAATGTGCGGTTGAATTAGATTTGCTAATATTTTGTTGAGAATTTTTTTTGTTTGATTTTTTTATTTTTTTTATTTTTTTTATTATTATGTTATGTTAATCACCGTACATTACATCATTAGTTTACGATGTAGTGTTCCATGATTCATTGTTTGCATATAACACCCAGTGCTCCATTCAATACATGCCCCCTCTAATAACCATCACTAGGCTAAACCATCCTCCCACCCCCCTCCCCTCTAGAACCCTCAGTTTCTTTTTCAGAGTCCATCATCTCTCATGGTTCATCTCCCCCTCCGATTTTCCCCCCTTCATTCTTCCCCTCCTGCCATTTCTTCTTCTTTTTTTTTTTTTTAACATATAATGTATTATTTGTTTCAGAGGTACAGGTCTGTGATTCAACAGTCTTGCACAATTCACATCACTCACCATAGCACATACCCTCCCCAATGTCTATCACCCAGCCACCCCATCCCTCCCAACCCCCACAACTCCAGCAAACCTCAGTTTGTTTCCTGAGATTAAGAATTCCTCATATCAGTGAGGTCATATGATACATGTCTTTCTCTGATTGACTTATTTTGCTCAGCATAACACCCTCCAGTTCTATCCACATCATTGCAAATGGCAAGATTTCATTCCTTTTGATGGCTGCATAATATTCCATTGTATATATATACACCACATCTTCTTTATCCATTCATCTGTTGAGGGATATCTTGGCTCTTTCCATAGTTTGGCTACAGTGGACATTGCTGCTACAAACATTGGGGTGCATGTACCCCTTTGGATCCCTACATTTGTATCTTTGGGGTAAATACCTAGTAGTGCAATTGCTGGATCGTATGGTAGTTCTATGTTCACTTTTTGAGAAACCTCATACTGTTTTCCAGAGTGGTTGCACCAGCTTGCATTCTCACCAACAGTGTAGGAGGGTTTCCCTTTCTCCGCAACCCCGCCAACATCTGTCGTTTCCTGACTTGTTAATTTTAGCCATTCTGACTGGTGTGAGGTGGTATCTCATGGAGGTTTTGATTTGGATTTCCCTGATGCCAAGTGATGTTGAGCACTTTTTCATGTGTCTGTTGGCCATTTGGAGGTCTTCTTTGGAAAAATGTCTGTTCATGTCTTCTGCCCATTTCTTGATTGGATTCTTTGTTCTTTGGGTATTGAGTTTGATAAGTTCTTTATACATTTTTGGATACTAGCCCTTTATCTGATATATCATTTGCAAATATCTTCTCCCATTCTGTCGGTTGTCTTTTGGTTTTGTTGACTGGTTCCTTAGCTGTGCAAAAGCTTTTTATCTTGATGAAGTCCCAATAGTTCATTTTTGCCCTTGCTTCCCTTGCCTTTGGCGATGTTTCTAGGAAGAAGTTGCTTCGGCTGAGGTCAAAGAGGTTGCTGCCTGTGTTCTCCTTTAGGATTTTGATGGACTCCTGTCTCACGTTGAGGTCTTTCAACCATTTGGAGTCTATTTTTGTGTGTGGTATAAGGAAATGGTGCAGTTTCATTCTTCTGCACGTGGCTGTCCAGTTTACTCAACACCATTTGTTGAAGAGACTGTCTTTTTGCCATTGGACATTCTTTCCTGCTTTGTTGAAGATTAGTTGATCATAGAGTTGATGATCCATTTCTGGGCTCTCTATTCTGTTCCATTGGTCTATGTGTCTGTTTTTTTGCCAGTACCATGCTGTCTTGATGATGACAGCTTTGTAATAGAGCTGGAAGTCTGGAATTGTGATGCCACCAGCTTTGCTTTTGTTTTTCAACATTCCTCTGGCTATTCTGGGTCTTTTCTGGTTCCATACAAATTTTAGGATTATTTGTTCCATTTTTTTGAAAAAGGTGGATGGTATTTTGATGGGGATTGCAATGAATGTGTAGATTGCTCTAGGTGGCATTGACATCTTCACAATATTTGTTCTTCCAATCCATGAGCATGGAACATTTTTCCATTTCTTTGTGTCTTCCTCAATTTCTTTCATGAGTATTTTATAGTTTTCTGAGTACAGATTCTTTGCTTCTTTGGTTAGATTTATTCCTAGGTATCTTATGGTTTTGGGTGCAATTGTAAATGAGATCGACTCCTTAATTTCTCTTTCTTCTGTCTTGTTGGTGTATAGGAATGCCACTGATTTCTGTGCATTGATTTTATAATTGGATGGTATTTTGATAGGTATTGCATTGAATGTGTAGATTGCTCTAAGTAGCATTGACATCTTCACAATATTTGTTCTTCCAATCCATGAGCATGGAACGTTTTTCCATTTCTTTGTGTCTTCCTCAATTTCTTTCATGAATATTTTATAGTTTTCTGAGTACAGATCCTTTGCCTCTTTGGTTAGATTTATTCCTAGGTATCTTATGGTTTTTTGCATCTACATTCGTCATGGATGTTGGCCTGTGGGTTTTTTTTTTTTCCTTGTAATGTCTTTATATAATTTTGTTATCAGGATAATACTGGTCTTGTAAAATTAGTTTAGGAGTGTTCTCTCATCCTCAAGTTTTTGGAAGAATTTCAGAAAGAGTGGTGTTAATTTTTCTTTAACTATTTGGTAGAATTTGCCAGTGAATCCATCTGGTACTGGCCTTTTCTTCATTAGGAGGTTTCAATCACTGACTCAATCTCCTTACTCATTATTGATCTGTTCATATTTTCTATTTCTTCATGATTCAGTTGTGATAGGTTATATGTTTCTAGAAATTTATCAATTTAACTTAGGTTGTTCAATTTATAGGCATATAATTGTTCACAATAGTCTCTTATGATATGAACTGCTGAAAGATTAGCCCATAGGCAGTGATAGATATCATGAACCCCAGTCTATGCATGATGAAACTGAGACTTGAAGAGTTTAAATAATCCCCTGAAGTAAAAGTAGCATCACTCCCATCAACTGTGGTGTTTGTAACTCCAAGGACCCTTTCTAATCAACAATCCTACAAAGACTACTTTCCCAGAAACTCAGTACCTCTAAGAAGGATAACTCATTTTACCTTGCCTAGCTGCACCCTAAGACTAAAAGTGGTTCCTAACTACAATGAAAATATCATTACTTAAAATGCAATGTGAATAGCAATCACTGAAATTGTCCAGTGTGGTGGTCCTGCTATTATTTGCCATCAGCCTTGCCTGACTTGGTTGCATGTATGTGTTGTCTGCTACCGGACTACCTTTCAATATGTCCACAAGTCTGTGGGGACTCTACCCAACCCAGTAGTTACCCATCATCTGTTTCTGTAGTGTCCAAATGTTGGGCTCTGTGCCTTTAGTTGTATCTTAATCCAACACCAGCAGCTAGGTCCCATCCTGCATTAGGAGGCCCAACAAGAGACAGATTCCACTCAAGCAGAGTAATAGTTCCTACACTTAAATGATGTGAATGAAGTTAAAGGCAGCCAACCAGGAATGGTGAAGTACCCCAAGGCCAGCAACAGCAAATAGCTACCCTACCCCTTAGGCTGAGAGAGCAAGAAGAGAGAACAGATTCCAGGCCCTGGTGAGAGTGGTAGCTATAATACTGTAACAGAAGCTATAGCTGTAGGAGAGGATCACAGACCAGAAGCTCTGATCTTCTGGAGAATAACACAGCCACTGCCACCTTGAGTCAGAAGGGAAGAAACAAAGGGAATAAACAGCCCAGTCTCTCTCTATTTCCACCTTGCCATCTTTGGATTGTGGAAGTCATAGGGCAAGGGAGCTGGGCTGGAGTAGCCCATATAATTCTTTTGCTGGGACAGAAAACAGGGTAGAAAGAAGGGGGCAGGTTTGATCTGGAGGGGGAGAAGGAAGAGTCTGTCACACCTGCCTATGTACTTGCTCTTTCCCTCAAAATGTCTACTTTACATTCTAGTCTATTCTATGGCTTCCTAGAATTCTTTTCAGATAGGCTGACCACAGGTACTAGATATTTGCTGTTTTTGCTCTTCTTATATCACTTTGCTCTTCTTTTGGTAATAATACTCTCAAAATTCTTTTGGGGAGTCACTACAATCCAATTCCTGTTTCATGTGTTGTGTGGCTGGTTTAAACATGCCTAGTGACAGACGTTGAGTCCATTTTTAGGTGTCAGGATCAGACTGACCCAAAAGAAAATATTTCATTTGCAGCCAAGTCAGGTAAGTCAAAAACAGAGGAGTTGACACAAGAAATTCTAGCCAGTCTTGAACTTCATCTCTCATGAGCTGTCTTCTACTATTTCTCAATCATTAATCTAACATAATTATCCCACAGAGTTAAAGAATTTTATAAGTTTGTTTCCCTTCCAACATTATGAGTGCTTTGAGAGCAGAGAATAACCTGTTCTTCTTTATATCCTTAATAACCAGCACAATCTCTGACACTCAGTACCACTTGTGGAATAAACAGAATTGAATGAAGACATGAGAGGATAAACATCCTGAGAGAGTTCTATCCAGATTATGAGTGGTTCTTAGGGAGATTTTTTTACTACACCTCAGACTGCATGTCTATCCAGTGTTAAGAGCTGGAGGAAGAGCAACGGAGGAAAGAAAAAAGGATAGATGATAAAGATAGATTGTCTAGGAGATGAGTTTGAGCCTTTGTATGAGTACAGAAATGACTAAAAACCAGATTATCTTAGTAAAACTGGAAATGTCCCCACATTTTAATCACTGTACTGAAACTACAAAATTGGCAATAAGGTATCCACAAGATTAAGTGACTAAAAAAAGTAAATAGTAAAGAGTCATATTTCTGATGAAAGAATAAGAAGGCCCACAAAAACCTGGACCACTTCTACTGTTTTCTAAGATATATCCTGTCTACCCAGCTGGTAGTTTCCATATTTCTTCCATTCTAATCTTTCTTTTCAAAGCTTTGAATTTTTCCCCCACCCCATTCCTTGTATCATATCTTTCAATGCCAAGTTTCAGCTACAGTCCTTCTGAAAAATTCCCTCTTACCTACTATGACTCACATGAATTTATCGCTCAACAGAGAGAAAGAGGAGGTCTCTAAGCACAGTGGTCTAAGAGATCACCATGCTGGTAAAAATAAGAAAAGATGGTAGACTTCGATCACTCTAAAGCAGATTCACTTTTACCTATTTGTTTGGGCCTCAATGAAAAATTACTCAATACTTTTCTGTTTTGTTGCATTAATGTTTCAACTGCATATTTTTCACCCTCAAAACTGTAAAGCTTATATTCTCTGGAAAACAGAAACTATGATTTAGAATTCTTTATTCTTCTACTCCCAGCCCCCATTATGGCATCTAGCAAACCCAGTGTTAGGCAAATACTAGGTATGTGATAATTTTACTCAATCAAAATAACATTAAATGAAAAGCTATCTCTTTGTATCATGAAGTCTCCTTCAAATCATAGGAATGTGTTTTGAGAATCTTCATTTCTCTTATGAACCTCCCATTCATACATGTATCCCCAATATGTATATTTTGAGAGCACTTCAAGTTTGCTGGCTAAGCAAAAACAACTGCCACCTGCCCCCCTGCAAGTCCCTATAGATGATAAATAATATTTTAAAATAAAATAAATCCACAACATTATAGAATATAATAGGAAAGACAAGATCAGATTGACAGAGCAATGGATGGCTCAAATTATATGCAAAAGGGAATTACTGAAAATGCATAAGTGGTGGGTATTAGTCAGGAGAGCCTAGGTTATAATGGTATGGCAAACAACTATAAAAGTGCAGTTATTTATAACACAAGTTAATTCTCCCTTATGGTACTCAGTGGGTTGGTAGGGGTCTTGTTAAACATACTCACTCAAGGACCAGGCTGAGAGAGGTTCCACTATCTTTTAGAACATCATCTGAAATATGCCTCCTCCTCAGTTGGTATAACAGGGAGAGAGAAAGGTATAAAATTCCATGGACTTTTCACTGCCTCAGGCTGGGGGACACAGCACCTCCCAAGAGCTCATTGACCAGCAGTAGCCACATGGCTCTCTCAAACAAAGGTGACAAGAAATGTAGAAGAGTAAATGAAATCGTTTCTGAATATTACTGTCTCTGCCACTTACTGTAAAAATCTTTAGAATCTTCTAGATGATACTCAGTGGCTTGATTTCAGGAAAATGGTAGACCATAACCTATAAGAGGCTACTAGAGAGGGGGGCGGAGCAAGATGGCGGAGGAGTAGGAGACCTGGATTTCGTCTCCTCTCAGGAATTCAGCTGGATAGGGATCAAACCATTCTGAACACCTACAAACCCAACAGGAGATCGAAGAAAGGAATAGCAACAACTCTCTGAACAGAAAAGCGACCACTTTCTGGAAGGTAGGACGTGCGGAGAAGTGAATCCGAGGCGATATTCGGGAGGATAGACGGCGAGGGAGGGGCCTCCGTCAGCCGCTTCTGGCAAGTGATAGAGCTGCGGAGCACAAAATCGGAACTTTTAAAAGTCTGCTCCGCTGAGGGACGTCACTCTGGTGGCTAAGCGGGGGGTGGAACCCTCACGGAACAGTGTGGTCTCAGGACCCTCGGGGTCACAGGAAGACCGAGGGTGCCTGAGTGTGGCAGAGCTCCCAGGTAACGGAGCAGGGAAGCCGGCTGCAGAGGCGGAGCCCAGGCGCGGGCTCTCAGCTCGGGGTTGCCATAAAC
>NC_058405.1:89850368-89858169 GCF_002201575.2 Neomonachus schauinslandi
CATCTAAAACTAATGATGTAATGTATGGGGATTAACATAAGAATAAAGAAAAAAAAAGAGGCTACTGGAGAAAGAAGAACCAAAGAGATGAGAATGGCTAACAAGGGCTCATTCTTTAATTTTACATATATTACCTAAAGTATCTCTTTTCAGTCCGTTTCCTTTCCTGTTTTATCTAGTACATCTCCTCTATCTTAAAGACAAAAATGTTAGGTTTAAATTTTTCCTTACAATCAAGAGGAGTCAGTCTCATCTAAGAATGGGAATACTTCTTTGTATAAAGATTCCTGAAAGGTTGGGGTGCCTGGGTGGCTCAGTCAGTTAAGTGTCTGCCTTCAGCTTAATCCCAGAGTCCTGGGATTGAGCCCCACATCGGGCTCCCTGCTCAGCCTCTCCCTCTCCCTCTGTCCTTTCCCCCCAATTTGTGCTCTCTATCTCTCTCTCTGTGTCTCTCTCTCAAATAAATAAATAAAATCTTTTTAAAAAAAGACTCCTTAAAGGTCAGGTGGATAGAATATGAGCAAAATATTTCTAAAACCCTTCTAGATGCATTTGTCCAGCCAATCAAAAACTATTAGGGAGCACCTCCTATGTACCAAATAATGTGCTAGACAATGTGTCTGTGGATGCACAAGGTCAAGTAAAACCTGCCCAAGGCAGACACAACAGAAAAACACATGAAGTCAAAAGTCCAGGGCATTATTAAAGAATCTTTGAGTTTAGTGATGAAAGGAAAGGATCAGTTCTGCAGGTGGATGTGACAGTATGGGTTCAGAAAGACTTCAGAGCACAAGTGACATTGAAAGAAACTCGAAGGGTCCAATTTGGGTATAATTCCAAGCCTTAGGAAAATGTGCTATTGTTTCTCCAATCTTTCCTTATAACAACTGACTTCTTTTGGAATTTAACTTCCCATTGACTTGCTTGACAGATGTGACAGGAACCCATAGGTGCACCTTTTCCTGCTTCCATATAATTTGGTTTTTCCTTCTCCAGCTGTTGTGCTGAATTTAAGTCTGCAAAACCAACCTGGAGACACAGGAAGCTAAGGCAGTGAAAGCCTATTCATTTGACTGCTCCTTTCCCACTTGATGGTTGAGTCAGCTTTTAAAATAATGCTTCCCTTATTTGTTATTCTCCTTCTTTAGCACCACTGCCAGCTCTACTTTCCACTTCATATGAATTTTGGTCTATTCCAATTTTCCACTTCTCTGACTCTAATCCCATAGTTACAAATGGAATCCCAGGCTACACTAATATCTCTTACTTGCTGGCACTGAAGAGATCAATATTTCAAAATACCATATGTTTTATAGATCAGCTACTGCATGCATACAAATAAGTAATATTTGACCCATTACAGCACTTGTAAGTTACATAACCTAGTGGCCAAAAATGGCAACCTGTCCCTTGTGGTTAAATTTCCAAAGGTCATCTTGATGGCTAACCACTGAGCCAACTGTTCACATGCCTTTTGCCCTATCTGAGAGTCTGAGACATAGCAGAGACTGACAAAGAAAAGGATCACCGAAAATGCCAATAGCATAGTGGGTAACAATGCTGAACATATTCATTGGCAGTCAGACATCCCCAAGATGTGACATGAGGCTTTACCCAATGGCAGCACTCATTTCCTGAGAATCTTTCTTCACAAATACTCACTGATCACCCCTGCTTCATGGCCTGAACTGTCCTGCAAGGATAAAAGGACAAATAAACCACTTCTCAAGAGGTTCTTGGCCCACTGAAAGAGGAAAATATGTACATAAGCAATAAAATATCATTAGGACATTAACAAAAACACATAGTGCCTTGAGAGTGGAGAGAAACCCCAGCCTAAAGGAGCCCAAGGGACTGGGAGGAAGTGATGCCTGAGCTGAGTTTTGAAGGATGAATAGGAGTTAGTTAGGGCAAAAAATTCAAAATGCATATCTTAGAAAGTGTGGCACATGTAGGAAACTGTAGTTCAGATGTCCAGAGCAATTCTTAACAATGAACATGTGATAGATATAAACAAAAAATAAATGATCCATGCTTCAAAATATTAAAGTTTTCTGGGACAATTGAGGACAGGATCTAGCATTTATGGATATTCCAGTTGTATGCATATATGCATTTGATGCTTTCACATATGTTATTTAATTTTGTCCCTCCCATAGTCCTCAAAGTACATTTAAGTCCCTCCCTGTTTGGAAGGACAAACGGGACACAGAGATGTTTAATATTTTGCCTTGTGTCTTTACATAGTAAATTATAAAATTAGTTATAAGTCACGGACTCCAAAGTTTACAAGATAGACCAAAATTCCAGTTGAGTGATGTATGGAACCAGACCAAGGGGCATAGATTCTAAGATACAGAAATTTGAAGGAAGGAGAAATCAGTGTTCACAGAGTGAATATTTAAGACTTATGTGATAGGTAAATCATGAAACTGAAATATAAGATAGAAATTCACCAGAGAGAGAAGGAACACATCTTTATAGGCAGAAAATAAATAGTTGCTTAAGAAATTAAGGTCATTAATTTACGGTTTACGTTAGTTCTCTTGGTATGCACTGCCCTTGTCAAAGGACATTGGAGGGTTGACCAAATCTTTATTGAGTGCTTATGAGGTATTAAACCTTATGCCTTGTACTTTATTAGCCTTTTCTCATTTAACCCCCATAACAAACCAATAAGCCTCACTATTTTTTCATCCATGATATGGGGATAAATTCAGATTAAAAGATAAAACACACTGGTTGCATACATAGCACAGTATGTGGCATAGAGTAGATTGTTGGCTCACATCACCTTGCTTTTACAGGTAAAGAAACTGATCTTGAGGGAGACTGAATACCTTGCCTTCAGTTACACAACTGGAGGAAATGGAAAGGGAATTTTAACCCAGGTGTGTCTGTTCCTTAACTTGACAGTCTTTCAGTTAAGCCATACAGGCTCCTTTGGCTAGGGTTAAGCTGAGGCAGAACTGTTCAATAGACAATGTAGGTACTTAATGAGGCAAGAAAACCCTGTCCCATAGTAAAACTATATGGCCTGGTTATCTCTCATCTCCCTGCCCATAATATATCTTCATTTCAGGAACCTCGAGTTTCCTGAAATCCCCATCAATTTCAACTGCTCAAAATTAGATAGGTAGATGATAGATAGGTGATAGATGATGATAGATAGATGATAGGTAGATAGATAGAGATGATAGATGATAGATAAAGATGATAGATGATAGATAGATGGATGATAGTAATTAGACATTTCTACTTTAGTGTGATTTTACTGCCATGCATGACCTCTTCTAGATTCTTTGTATTTTGAAATTTTTCTGTAATTTGTTCAATTAACAAGTGTACACTTTTAGGTTATTTCAGCAGCCACTGAGCAGGTGAGGTGTCAGAAGTCCCCTAAAGTCATCACAAGCAGACTGTATCCTTTGATTTAGCAAAAAACAAACCATATGCAAGTATCAAAAGAATGTAAAATCACTGGGCTCCACCGAGACGCCAAAGTAATAAAATGAGCCAGTTTCAAGGCAAGAAGAATGACCCCCATTAAAAGGAGTTTTAAAAATTAGGTATAGTAATACAGCTTCCATCCATAGGAAGCAGTAGTCAAATGAAAATATATTTAAAGAGTGGTTCTGGTCCCTGTGGTATGCGTACCCTGGGAAAGCCATTATCTCTTTAATAACTTTGCTGTATTTCTTCACCACATTATTGAAAATTGTTTAATGAGCAGTTTCCCTCGGAGAAGATCTCAGATTCTCAGAAGCAGTTGCTATGAGAGATACTCTTTAAAGCCAGATGAAGTTATGTTTATTCTTTTACATTTCTTCCCAAAGCAGTCAAAATGGTGGTGCTTTCAATTTTTTTTCTTTTAGAAATATGTTTTCTCCTTATAAAAGTAATATATATTTATGGTAGAAAATTTGAAAAACAAAAAGTATAAAGAACAAGAGAGATCAATGTGGGATTCATTCTTGCATTCATCCTGTCCAAACACAGAAGGTAACTGAATATTAGGAGTTTATTACTCTCTACACTCAAATTCTAATATTATTTTTATATAATTAAGATCAAATAAATGCACACGAATTACATTCTTATACTACTTCAATTTTGTATCCCACTTGGGTTTTTTTTTCAGTTATCAATATCCCATGTTAATCATAATCTTTTTGTAATCCAGACAACAGCTGCTGGGATACTCAGACATTCGCCAGTATATAGTGATCTTTCCCATTGACATCTAACACTTGCTTCCACTCAAAACTCTTGAGTCTTTAGGCAGCTGCTCTCTTTTTATCCTATTTTGTGTCATACTCACATCACCTGTTGTCCTTCAACATAACCCATGATCACACATGTTGACACTCAAGTCAGAGAGCCAAGGATCAACTCGTTCCTTCACCACTTACTAGCTGTGTGATTTGGGTTAATTCCTTAAGCTCCCTGGGTCTCCATATTTTTTCAGCTATGAAATGAGAATGGATCTAGAGTAAAAGTTAAAACACTTGGAGTGTATAGCACAGTGCTTGGCACGGAGTAGACCATTGGTTTGCATCAGTTTATAACATTGGTGGATGTTGGAAAGAAAAAGGAGACATTACATTGCTAGTGGTAGTTAGGATCACATTTCTTCAAACACTATTGACACAAGATTCTTGAATATAATGGACTTAATTAAAGGCCTAAAGATAGGAGAGGATAATTGCAGCATAAGTCAAGAAAAAATTAGAACTCAATGTCAGACATCACCCTTGCTCAGTTTTTTAAAAAATGTTTCCCAAAGAGATTTCTTACTGGTTAACTTTTCAAATAACAGCACACCTTTGCTTAATAATTTCAGAAATTTCTTCTGAAATTTTCCTTCATAAATTGCCTCTATCTCATCTTTATTGACCATTTTCTTTTCTTTTGTTGTGGATTATTTCCTTATGCTTCTTGGTCCATTCATTTATTGGGGTTTTAGTATATTTCTTATTGATTTACAATGTTATTTTTATGTCATGTTATATATTACATGTTATGTTATATTCTTTTTGGTTAATCAAATATTTTAGGTGTTCCATTTTTATTCTTCTATTGGTATCTTAGCTATAAACTCTGTACTATTTTTTACTGGTTTCACTGAAAATTACATGTACCTCTTAAACATAAGACAATCTACATGGACTTAATATTTTACTACTTCATGTAAAAATGCAGAAACCTAATATCATGGTTCAATTCACCACCATCATTCTTTGTCCTCTAATTATCATACATACTACACCTATAAACATTATAAACTCCATATTGCAGTGATAATGATTATTGCTTTAAATAGCCCTATGTTTTATGAAAAACAAAGAAAAGAAAAAAACTCCTAGTCTTTTTTTTTTTTAATTTCTTTATTTGACAGAGAGATAGCACAAGTAGGCAGAGTGGCAGGCAGAGGGAAAGGGAGAAGCAGGGTTTTTGCTGAGCAGGGAGTCCGATGTGGGGCTCAGTCCCAGGACCCTGGGATCATGACCTCAGCCGAAGGCAGCTGCTTAACCAACTGAGCCACCCAGGCGCCCCAAACTCCTAGTCTTTTATATTTACTTCGATATTTATCATTTCCGGTGATTTTGTTTCCTCATGTAGATCCAATTTACCATTCTGCACAATCTTTCTTCACCCTGAAGAAAAGAACTTCCTCTGGCATTTCTTACACAATAGATCTGCTGCCAACAAATGTCTTCAGCTTTTGTTTCTCTGAAAATGTCTTATTTCATCTTTGTTTTTAAAGGATGGCTTTGCTGAATATAGAACTCTGTCCTGACCGTATTTGTCTTTAAGCACTTTGAAGTGTTCCATTTACCTCTGTCCTTCATTGTTTCTGAGGAGAAGTCAACCACCATCTGTATCATTTGCTCCCTGTGTATAATGTGATAGTTTTCTCTAACTGCTTCCAATATTATCTTTTTTTTTTTAAATTTCAGCAAGTTTCATGATGTTCCTAGTGTGTTTTTCTTTGTATTTATCTTGCTCAAGGTTAATTAAATACAGGGGCAACTGGGAGGCTCAGTCGGTTGAGCACCCCACTCTTGATTTAGGCTCAGGTCATGATCTCAGGGTCCTGAGATTGATTCCCCTCGTCAGGCACCATACTGGGTGTGTCGCCTGCTTAAGATGCTCTCTCCCGTCTCCCTCTGCCCCTCCCTCCCCACCCCCCTGTGCTCATGCTTGCTCTCTCTCTCTAAAAAAAAAAAAAAGGTTCATGAAACTCACTTGATTTGTAAATTGATATCTTTCACCTAATTTGAAAAGTTTCCAACTTAAAAAAAAATTTCCTCTGCTCTTTCTGGAATTCAATTACCCATAAATTATATTGCTTGGTAATCCCACAGGGTCTGCTCATATTTCTTCACTTTTATTTTTCTTTTAATATTTTACATTATATAATTTCTTTTGCTCTGCCTTCAAGTTCACTAGTTTCTTCTGCTGTTAAATGCTTCCAGTAAAATTTTCATTTCAGCTACTGAATTTTTCAGGTTTAGAATTTCCATTTGGTTATTTTTCTTTGTAGTTACTATTTCTCTGCCAGGATTAACCATCTGCTTGTTTATTATATGTATAAGTTTCTTAAGTTCTTGAACACATAATAATAATAGCAACATTAGCAATCATTTTCTGATAATTCCAACATCTGGATAATCTCTGGGCCAGTTTTTATTTTTTCTTTCTTGAGTATTGATAACATTTTCCTGGTTTTTAGCATATATAGTGATTTTTTAATTGAATCTGAATACTATAAGTGATACATTTGTGAAGACTCTGGATTATTTTATATTCTTCTGGATGATGAGATTTGATTAGAAGATAGTTAATCTGGCTGGACTTAAAATCCAAACTCTGGTTCCCCTGTGATGGGAAACAGCTAAAATACCCACCTAGTTTTTTGTTGTTTTTTTTTTTAATTTCCAGCTGCTCTGTTTTGTTTTGTTTTTTATAGAACCTCCTCTCTTCACCCCCTCCCCAGGTTCCCCCTATGTGGACATAGTTAAGCATCCAGCCAAAGATTTGGGTGCATTTTATGTGTACATCAGGGCATTCACATTTTCTATGTGGCTCCCTCCATTCCAAGAACTCTCCCACAACTTGCCATTGTTCTGCCAGCCTGAACTCTACCCTTTCCCATCTCATGCTAACCAGGCACATCCTTTCTGCAGTTGGAGCTGCATGCTAATCAAGTATGGGGCAGTGAGGGAGTCTTCAAGCCTAATGTTGCCAACTGATTAATCTCACTCCTGTTTGTCCATGTTTGCTCTCTAGGGCCTTCAGATGGTTGTATTTGTCAAATATTTGCCTACATTCAATACTTACTATCTATGGGAGGGTTAGTCTAACCAAGCTATTCTGTCATTACCCAGAACTCAGATTTCTTATGTGACTTTTGAGTCTTTTCTTTTTTCCACCCCTCTATGCTTGAGTTCCACCCCACTATGCTTTCCTTAAATGGAAGAATTGTTCTTCACTCAATGGTGTATGAGGTTTTCTTTCCTACTAGAGTCTCCAAGCAAAATATTAGAATGTGGATCTAATAATAATAATAGCTAAATTTACTGAGTTTAACCCATTCTTACCCCCCAAAATGTCCGAAAGTAACCAGATTTTATTCTTCATATCTACCAATTAGTGAGTAGTATGGAAACACAGTGAAAAAGAATGTTTCTGTTTTTTCCATCAATGCTGCCCTCTTCATAGCCACCTGTTACAACAGTTCAATAGTCCCTTCCATTTTCTGTTCCCAATTCAGACTACAGTCCAGGTCCTGTCCTTT
>NC_058405.1:89858669-89867768 GCF_002201575.2 Neomonachus schauinslandi
GTTCAATAATTATTTATTGAAACAATGATCATTTATTTAAGTTAGTAAATGATAGAGTGTTTTTGTTCAAACTATCTATGATTCATTTTAAAGATGGTTTTATTTAACTTGTCTGAGAAGAGAGGCTAAAATTTTACATCATGATTGCCCCCAACTCTAGGAAAAAAAAAACATTCTATGACTTTGTGTTTCTAGCTTAAAATGGCCTTGATAAGGCCCTTTCAGGCATACCATAATAAGTGTCTGTACATGTCTATTGCAACATTTCATACTGTTTTGTCTTAATTTATAGAATTGTCACTTCCGTCTGACTGTGGGTACCTAGAAGATGAAAGCAATGCAGTCCTGATGTAAGAAGACCCCAGCAGTAATTATTGCTTGCCACACACAGCAGAGGCTCAGAAATTGATCAATGGGGACATGTAGGACTTTTTGCTCCTAAATGAATGGTTTGCTTAACATGTAAATTATCAGTAAGAGTGTTTTTAATGACATATTAATATGCCAAATTAGACTTCTATTGAGTTTATACAGTTAGAGCATTAATTTATTGGCTGCCTCCTAAGGACCAAGCATGGAGAAGGGCCAAAAGATGCAAAAATGAAAGCACTTACAGAGAAATAATGGACCTGTGTTGCCTATTTGCCCATTAAGCAAAACATCACAGGAAACGGGCTTCCATAAATTGGAATCTAGTTATGAGCTCTTTTAGGTTAACATAATAGTTACAAAAATTTCATTCAAAAAAAGTCTCTTTCCTACTTAAAATAAACAATTATGGGTAAGCTCCATCACTACATAATACCCTCTGGCCTAAACTTTCTAAGAAAGACTATTTTCCATATCTACTTTTGAGCCATAAGCTAATAGTATGTCAGGAGTTGTTGCATACCACATTCTGCCATATTCAATTATGCTAGAGCAGGTTCCAAAACAAAAGTTAGGTTTAAAGTTTTTATTTAAATTCCAGTTAATTAACATACAGCATAATATTAGTTTTAGGTGTACAATATAGTGATTCAACACTTCCATACATCACCTGGTGCTTGTCATGACAAGTGCCCTCCTTAATCCTTATCACCTATTTCACTCATTCCCCCACCCACCTCCTCTCTGGCAACCATCAGTTTGTTCTTTATAGTTAAAAGTCTGTTTCTTGGTTTGTCCCTCTCTCTCTCTTTTTTCCTTTGCTCATTTATTTTGTTTATGAAATTCCACATATGAGTGAAATCATATGGTATTTGTCTTTCTCTGATTGACTTATTTCACTTAGCAGAATACTCTCTAGCTCCAGTCATGTCATTGCAAATGACAAGATTTTATTCTTTTTTATGGTTGAATAACATTCCTGTGTGTGTGTGTGTGTGTGTGTGTGTGTACCACCTCTTCTTTATCCATTCATCAGTCAATGGACACTTGTGCTGTAGATAATGTAGCATTGTAGATAATGCTGCTATAAACATGAAGGTGCATATATCCCTTTGAATTAGTATTTTTGTATTCTTTAAGTAAATACCTAGTAGTGCAATTCCTGGATTGTAAGATCGTTCTATTATTAACTTTTTGAGGAAACTCCATACTGTTTTCCAGAGTGGCTGCCCCAGCTTGCATTCTCACCAACAGTGCAAGAGGGTTCCCCTTTCTCCACCTCCTCACCAACACCTGTTGTTTCTTGTGTTGTTGATTTTAGCCATTTGACTGGTGTGAAGTGATATCTCATTGTGGTTTTGATTTGTATTTCCCTGATGATGAGTGATGTTGAGCATCTTTTCATGTGTCTGTTGGCCACTGTATGTCTTCTCTGGAAAAATGTCTATTCACGTCTTCTGCCAATTTTTAATTGGGTTATTTGGTTTTGGGGTGCTGAATTTGATAAGTTCTTTTTTTTTTTAAGAATAAAAAAATAAAGGGCGCCTGGGTGGCTCAGTTGGTTAAGCGACTGCCTTCAGCTCAGGTCATGATCCTGGAGTCCTGGGATCGAGTCCCGCATCGGGCTCCCTGCTCGGCAGGGAGCCTGCTTCTCCCTCTGACCCTCCTCCCTCTCATGTGTTCTCTCTCATTCTCTCTCTCTCAAAAAAATAAATAAAATCTTAAAAAAAAAAATACTTTAAAAAAAAAAAAAAAGAATAAAAAAATAAAGTCATACTAAATTTATTTTCAGATTTGTCCTTTTAGCCTCTAATATTACCTTTTCTTTTTTTAAAGTTCTTTATAAATTTTGGATACTAACTCTTTATCAGATATGTTATTTGTAAATATCTTCTCCCATTCCTTAGGTTGCCTTTAAGTTTTGTGGCTGTTACAACCCGGAAGAAATGAATAAATTCCTAGAAACATATAAACTACCAAAATAAAAGTTGTAACATCTCAATTTTACCATAACATGAGCCAGATGGAGTAAAGCACATATAATTACCACTGAGAAAAGAATTAGATGGCTCCTCTTATTTCTGAAATTTGGTAAAAGAAAAATTGATCTATCTGGTGAACAAATATTGCCCAAGAGAATTTCCAAAGACTGAATTGCATAAAGAAATGTCCAGTTGCAGAGTGCCTGGGTGGCTCACTTGGTTAAGCATCTGACTCTTGATATTGGTCCAGGTCATGATCTCAGGGTGGAGGGATTGAACCCCTCATTGGGCTCTGCACTGAGCATGGAGCATGCTTGGGATTCTCTCTCTCCCTCTCCATCTGCCCCTCCCATCCCCTCGCCATGCACACACTCACTTGCTCACTGTCTCTCTATCAAAAAATAAAATATAATATAAAATAAGATAAAATAAAATAAATAAAATAAAGTAAATGGCCAGTTGCTATGGTGGATAAGCCTCTCTTCTTTAGAAAGGGAAGAAGTAGCACCAATTTACTGAACTCAAGGTAATAGACCATGCACTCGATATCAGAGCACCTAACCAATGAAGTAAGGAAGGAAATGTTAGAATTGGAAACTCTGGAGCAGGGAAAAGTGGGCTATCCTTATATTGTCTAGAGTCAAAGACAACAGCAAAATGCAAAATTACACAGTTACATCTGCCGCATCGGTGCCATTGCCCTCATTTCTTCTACCCTAGGTCTAGGTCCCTTGTCTCATCTGGACAATTTTAATAACCTCTTAGCTCAGTTCCTTGTCAACAATCTCATATTCCTCCTGTATGTCTCCAAAGGTCCACCAGAGTGAAAGGAACATGCTATTTTCATGGTCAAATTCTTCCAACAACTCCCTCAGAGAACAACGTCTAAAACCAGCCTGGTATGTAACTCTCCTTATGCCTTTTGTAAGCTCTTTAAAAATAGCATTAATGACAAGAGTAACAACTATATTCTGTGCATACTGTTGGGACATTTTAATGGCCACATTCAAAAGTCTGTATCTCCTACTTCACTATGCTTCCAGCCTTTGCAGCACAGATGTGTTTTTCCTATCAACCATATAAACAATATCACACAAAATGTCTACCAGTCAGTGGATTAATTAGGGGCCACCAAGTTCCAAGGCAATTTAAGTGAGAATCTTAGCACTGCTGTGAAATCCAAGGCACTTGTTCACATTTAACAAGCTGTGCAGTAAAGGAAATGCAATAAAATTTGGCACCACAAGGGATGGAACAGAAGCTTTTTCTCACCCAAATGATCACTAGATGCAGTAAAACCAGAAAACTCTTTTACCTTTTTTTTTTTTTAAGACAAAGTAATGGGAGATTTGTTGTATTTCAGCCTAATGTTAATTTTCTGACCCAAAATGACCAAATTGCTTTTCAGGGCTAGTGCAATTGTTCAGTTGGATTTCATTATGTTGGGAAATGAATTTTTTGTGTCCAAAAATGAAATTTACTTTCTGCAAAAATAAGGGGATTAATCTAAATTGTAGGGGTTAAATCTAAAAAGTACACTTTTAAAAAGATAAAATGACAGCAATTCAAAACACTGGTAAAATACAATAATATAATTAAGCTGATCTTTTTTTTTTTTTTTGGAAAATGTTTTTCCACATATATTTGGATCATATATCCACAATTGTATTTTTTTTTTTGCATTTACTTATACATCCCAAATGGAAAGACTCTATGTTCCTTCTTTCACTAACCCTATGAGCCAGCCCCAAACATTCACACACCACATACCCTCTCCTATAAAAAGTAGCTAAAAACACCAGCTTGTACAAAAAGTAATTTTTCAGGAAATTCTTACTTGCCTGTAAGCCTGCTGTAAACCTGTTTGAACTAAGATTCTGTTTTCACTTACTCAAAATCCAGGATTAGGGGCTCTGGTCTTGACCTGCCCCCTCTAGATATGGTGTTGACCCCTTCTCTCCTGATATTTAGCCATCCTCTTTCTTCTAATCAGCTTTGCCCCCATCTTCTTTGGCTTTTAACTTTTCCTGTTGCTTCAGGAAGAAAGTATTCTAATCAAGGTCATCCTTGAGGCTATGTTGCTGGAATAAATATAACTGTTGACTCTCCATCCTCAGTTCATGTTTGACAGTTGATCATCTCCTCCTCCTCAATGGTCTTTGCTTATTTAAATCACAGAATATCATCCTCTCTAAATTGTTCTCCCAGCACACTGGCATTTACCTCTGCATCTCCTTTGCTGACCCATCTCATTTCCTTGAGTTGGTCTTGGACATCTGTGTCTTCTGAATATGCTCACTCCTTCATGATCTCACCAGTCTCAGAAGCATTAAAATCCTCTGTAGACTGAGGTTCCCCCAGGGGTGACTCTCCTCCTTGGGCCTTCCACCTGAGCTCCTGTCTCCAACTGTCTGCTTAACATCCTAACCCCGATATCTAGTGAATATCTGAAAGTTATTGTATCCCAACATGAGTTTTCCCAGTCTTCTCCATCCCAGTGTTGGTAACCCCATTGTTCCTGCTGCTCTGGCCCAGCTGCCTCTGACATTTCTCTCTGTTTCACATGTGACATCAGATCTATCAGCATGCCTATGCTGCCATCAAAGTATATTCACAAAGATTCCTCACCACCTGCACTGCTACCATCCTGTGACAAACCAGCAGCATCCCTGGCGTGGATATTGAAATACCAGTTTTTGTCTTCTTGCTTCTGTCCTTGTCATCTATGTTGTGTCTACATCCAGTCTTTTGATCTATTCTTGACAATGCAATTGGACTAGTCCTGTTAAAATACAAGTTATATATCATCTCACTCCTTCTTATACCCTTTCCATAGGTTCCTATGTCATTTCAAGTGAAAGCCAAAATTATTACATTGGCCTGGAAGGTCCTACACAGTTTTACTCCCACCCCCATCATGTCATATATCTTCCCACCTCAAATGCTCCATTGGTCCACACTGGCTAGCCCACTGTTCTTCAAGCCCAAGAGTCCCACTCCTTCCTCAGAGCTCTTACATTTGTGTGTTTTCTCTCCTGGACTATTTGTCCCTGCTGATTTCCACTCCACATCACTCCCTCTCTCAACTCCTCTATGCCTTACTCAAATATCATCTTCTCCATGAGTCTTTCTTCTACCACTTTTTCTGGAATCTTTCTAGCACTCTCTCATTTTGGGCCCCACTTAGCTCGGTCCATAACATGTCTCACATATTAAATATTTTCACTCTTTATATTCTTTCCATTATAATGCAGATGCCATGAAACAGAACTTTCCATCTATGTTTTCACTGTTGGATCCTCCACAGACAAGAATAGTTCCTGGGCTATAGTAGGTGCTGAATAAATATTTTTTGATTGGATGAATGAACAGAACCACCTTATCTGTGGTCTCACATATATAAGCTTGCTATCCCCTAATCTGTCAGAAACTAGACAATCCAAGTTAACATTTATAAGCACCAACTATGTTTGAGTAAAACAAAAATGCTTCCACTAAAGAAAAGGTAAGTAACCAAGAATATAACTGGAAATAGGAATAATAACAAGAATAAAAGCTTCCATATATCAGTTAACTAATATGTGTTAGGAATTGTCCTACATTATTTATGTATGTTTTATTTGCATCTAATGACTCAATTACAATATCAAAGGAGTAAAGGAGAGAAGGAGGGCCTCTGAACCCAGCAGTGTGAATGCCTATATATATATAGCATGATGTGAGGAGAATGGGAATGCCTATTGACTAAAACACAAATCAAAATATGGATTTAAGCGCCTGGAACAGCAATCAAAATTGGTGCTTCTGCACAGCAGAGGAAACCATCAATAAAATGAAGGCAATCTATGGAATGTGAGAAAATATTTGCAAATCATATATCTGATAAAGGGTTAATATCCAAAATGTATAAGAACTTACACAACTCAATAGCAAAAAAACTAAAATTAGAAAAATTATTAAAAAACCCACAAAGAATCTGATTAAAAAAGTGTACAGTGGATCTCAATAGACATTTTTCCAAAGAAGACATACAAATGGTCCACAGGTACATGAAAAGATGCTCAACATCACTAATCATCAGGGAAATGCAACTCAAAACCACAATGAGATATCACTTCATACCTATCAGGTTGGCTAAAACAAAAAAGACAAGATATAAGAAGTGTTGTTAAGGATGTGGAGTAAAACAAATCTTGTGCACTGTTGGTGGGAATGTAAATTGGTACAACCATTTGTACCAACTTACCATTTGTATGGAGGTGGCTCAAAAAAATTAAAAATAGAAATACCATGTGATCTAGCAATTCCACTTCTGGATCCAAAGACAATGAAAACACTAACTTGAAAAGATAACTGCATTCCCCTCAACTGGTACAAAAAAATTGGGATTATTCCCTGCATATTTTCAGACCACAATGTTTTGAAACTAGAACTCAATCACAAGAGGAAAGTCAGAAAGAACTCAAATACAGGGAGGCTAACGAGCATCCTACTAAAAAAGAAGAAGATAGTGTGGGGGGGGGGAAGAATGAAGGGGGGGAAATTGGAGGAGGAGACAAACCATGAGAGACGATGGACTCTGAAAAACAAACTGAGGGTTCTAGAGGGGAAGGATGTGGGAGGATGGGTTACCCTAGTGATGGGTATTAAAGAGGGCACGTTCTGCATGGAGCACTGGGTGTTATGCACAATGAATCATGGAACAATACATCAAAAACTAATGATGTAATGTATGGGGATTAACATAACAATAAAAAAGTTAAAAAAAATGAATGAATGGGCCAACCAGGAAATTAAAGAAGAATTAAAAAAAAATTCATGGGGCGCCTGGGTGGCTCAGTTGGTTAAGCGACTGCCTTTGGCTCAGGTCATGATCCTGGAGTCCCAGGATTGAGTCCCGTGTTGGGCTCCCTGCTCAGCAGGGAGTCTGCTTCTCCCTCTGACCCTCCTCCCTCTCATGCTCTCTGTCTCTCATTCTCTCTCTCACAAATAAATAAAAAAATCTAAAAAAAATAAATAAATAAAAATAAAATAATAAAAAAAATTCATGGAGGAGAGGAGAAAGATGGTGGAGGAGTAGGGGACCCTATTTCAACTGGTCCCCAGAATTGAGCTGGATAACTACCAGACCACTCTGAGCACCCACGAAACCAGCCTGAGATGTAAGAAGATCTGGATCCCTACAAACAGAATACAGCAGGCAGTTGGTTTTGAGGTACGAAGCAGAGAGCCGTGATCCTGCGGGCAGATATCAGAGGATAAAAGGAGGCAGGAGGGTGCCTGGATGTGGGGATCCTACCGCCGGTGAGTGACAGCCTTGCGCGCTGTGGACGGGGCACAGACTCGCAGACCGGTAGCGTCGGGAAAGAACTTTAGGGCAGCCCCGGGGTGGAAAACCAGACCGGCAGGGTCGTGCGCACGTGAACTGCAGCTTCCGAGTCGGAAAACCGGTGCGCCGGTGTCCTGCGGGTGAACTGCAACCACCGGGGGTGGAAACCCCAAGCGGTGGAGTCGCGCACACACACGAACTGGGAGCGGCTGGCGGTTTTAGAAGCACAAAGGGCAGAGACGTGCCCGGACCTGGAGGCAGAACTGGGAGCACTGCGGAGGGGCGCACAACCCAGGACGCTGAAGTTTATAGCAGCACGGACAGAAACGGAGACAGTGTGGCCTGGAGAGCTCACTGAAGAACAGACTGAGGTCTCTCTGCTCTGAGGCAGAGGGTTGGAAATGGTCTCTTCTCCTCTGATTCGCGGAAGAGATGCGGAAAGCCGCCAGGGAAAGGCGCCAGAGAACAAAAGCCCCAAAGACTGATTTCCACTGAGCCCATCCCCCACCACAGGGGGGCAGGGCAACTCTGCCCAAACAGGGTGCCTGAGTAACAGCGCGGCAGGCCCCTCCCACACAAGACAGGCTGGGAAAACAAGAGGCCAGCAACCCTAAGATGCCAAGAAAACAGATGCATCTTGCTTGGGTTCTGATCAATAATTTTGACTCTATACATTCCCTCAAACACCCATCAACAGAATGACTAGGAAGAGGAGCCCCCAAAAAGAGAAAAGATTCAGAGATTATGACTTATGCTGCAGATTTACAAATGGATGCAGACATAACCAAGATGTCAGAGATGGAATTCAGGCTAGCAATTGTGAAGACAATGGCTAGAATGGAGAAATCAATTAATGGCAACATAGAGTCTCTAAGGCAGAAATGAAAGCTGAATTGGCAGAACTTAAAAATGCTATCAATGAGATCCAATCCAATCTAGATAATCTAACAGCTAGGGTAACTGAGGCAGAAGAATGAATAAGCGACCTGGAAGACAATATAATAGATAAAAAGGGGAAAGAGGAGGCCAGGGAAAAACAACTTAGAATCCATGAAAATAGAATCAGAGAAATAAGTGACACCATGAAGCATTCCAATGTCAGAATAATTGGAATCCCAGAGGGAGTGGAGAGAGAGAGAGGACTAGAAGATGTATTTGAGCAAATTGTAGCTGAGAACTTCCCTAATCTGGGGAATGAAACAAACATTTGAGTCCTAGAGGCAGAGAGGAGCCCTCCTAAGATCAAGGAAAACAGGCCAAAACCCCGGCATGTAATAGTAAAACTTGCAAATCTTAGAACCAAGGAAACCATCTTAAGGGCAGTTAGGGGGAAGAGATTCCTTATGTACAGAGGGAGGAACATCAGAATAATGTCAGACCTATCCACAGAGACCTGGCAAGCCAGAAAGGCCTGGCAAG
>NC_058405.1:89872768-89880705 GCF_002201575.2 Neomonachus schauinslandi
GAATATCATTCTCAATGGGGAAAAACTGAGAGCTTTCCCCCTAAGGTCAGGAACGCGGCAGGGATGTCCACTATCACCACTGCTATTCAACATAGTATTAGAAGTCCTAGCCACAGCATTCAGACAACAAAAAGAAATAAAAAGCATCCAAATCGGCAAAGAAGAAGTCAAACTCTCATCTTTGCAGACGATATGATACTTTATGTGGAAAACCCAACAGACTCCACCCCAAAACTGCTAGAACTCATACAGGAATTCAGTCAAGTGGCAGGATATAAAATCAATGCACAGAAATCAGTGGCATTCCTATGCACCAACAACAAGACAGAAGAAAGAGAAATTAAGGAGTCGATCCCATTTACAATTGCACCCAAAACCATAAGATACCTAGGAATAAATCTAACCCAAGAGGCAAAGGATCTGTACTCAGAAAACTATAAAATACTCATGAAAGAAATGGAGGAAGACACAAAGAAATGGAAAAACATTCCATGCTCATGGATTGGAAGAACAAATATTGTGAAGATGTCAATGCTACCTAGAGTAATCTACACATTCATTGCAATCCCTATCAAAATATCACCCACTTTTTTCAAAGAAATGGAACAAATAATCCTAAAATATCTATGGACCCTGAAAAGACCCCGAATAGCCAGAGGAATGTTGAAAAAGAAAAGCAGACCTGGCGGCATCACAATTCCGGACTTCAAGCTCTATTACAAAGCTGTCATCATCAAGACAGTATGGTACTGGCACAAAAACAGACACATAGATCAATGGAACAGAATAGAGAGCCCAGAAATGGACCCTCAACTCTATGGTCAACTAATCTTCGATAAAGCAGGAAAGAATGTCCAATGGAAAAAAGGCCGTCTCTTCAACAAATGGTGTTGGGAAAATTGGACAGCCACATGCAGAAGAATGAAACTGCACCATTTCCTTACACCACACAGAAAAATAGACTCAAAATGGTTGAAAGACCTCAATGTGAGACAGGAATCCATCAAAATCCTGAAGAACACAGTTGACCTCAGCCGCAGCAACTTCTTCCTAGAAACATCGCCAAAGGCAAGGGAAGCAAGGGCAAAAATGAACTATTGGGACTTCAGCAAGATAAAAAGCTTTTGCACAGCAAAAGAAACAGTCAACAAAACCAAAAGACAACTGACAGAATGGGAGAAGATATTTGCAAATGACATATCAGATAAAGGGCTAGTATCCAAAATCTATAAAGAACTTCTTAAACTCAACACCCAAAGAACAAATGATCCAATCAAGAAATGAGCAGAAAACATGAACAGACATTTTTCCAAAGAAGACATCCAAATGGCCAACAGACACATGAAAAAGTGCTCAACATCACTTGGCATCAGGGAAATCCAAATCAAAACCCCAATGAGTTACCACCTCACACCAGTCAGAATGGCTAAAATTAACAAGTCAGGAAATGACAGACGTTGGCAGGGATGCAGAGAAAGGGGAACCCTCCTACATTGTTAGTGGGAATGCAAGCTGGTGCAACCACTCTGGAAAACAGTATGGAGGTTCCTCAAAAAGTTGAAAATAGAGCTACCATATGATCCAGCAATTGCACAACTGGGTATTTACCCCAAAGATACAAATGTAGGCATCTGAAGGGGTACGTGCACCCCAATGTTTATAGCAGCAATGTCCACAATAGCCAAACTGTGGAAAGAGCCAAGATGTCCATCCACAGATGAATGGATAAAGAAGATGTGGTGTATATATATACAATGGAATATTATGCAGCCATCAAAAGGAATGAAATCTTGCCATTTACAGCAACGTGGATGGAATTGGGGGTTGTTATGTTGAGCAAAATAAGTCAATCAGAGAAAGATATGTATCATATGACCTCACTGATATGAGGAATTCTTAATCTCAGGAAACAAACTGAGGTTTGCTGGAGTGGTGGGGGGTGGGAGGGATGGGTGGCTGGGTGATAGACATTGGGGAAAGTATGTGTTATGGTGAGTGCTGTGAATTGTGCAAGACTGTTGAATCACAGACCTGTACCTCTGAAACAAATAATACATTATATATTTAAAAAAAAAAAAAAGAAAGCAGGAAGGGAAGAATGAAGGGGGGGATATCAGAGGGGGAGAAGAACCATGAGAGACAATGGACTCTGAGAAACAAACTGAAGGTTCTAGAGGGGAATGGGTTAGCCTGGTGATGGGTATTAAAGAGGGCACGTATTGAATGGAGAACTGGGTGTTATACACAAACAATGAATCATGGATCACTACATCAAAAACTAATGATGTAATGTATGGTGATTAACATAACATAATAAAAAAAAAGAAAAAAGATAACTGCATTCCCATGTTCATTGCCACATGATCTATAATAGCTAAGATAAGGAAACAACCTGTGTCCATCGATGGATAAATGGATAAAGAAAATAGATAAAGATAGAGATAGAGATAGAGATAGAGATAGAGATAGAGATATATACACCCACACACACATGCACACACACACAATGGCATATTATTCAGCCATTAAAAAAGAAGGAAATTTTATCATTTGCAACAACATGGATGGATCTTGCAGGCATTATGCTAAGATAGATAGAAAGACAAAATACCAAACCATCTCTCTTATATGTGGAATCAAACAAACAAACAAACAAACAAACAAACTCATAGACACAGAAAAGAGATTGGTGGTTGACAAAGGTAGGGGATGGAGAGGTGGTCAAAATGGGTGAAGGTGGTCAAAATGTACAAACTTTCAGTTATAAAACAAGTCCTGGGAATGTAATGTATAGCATAGTGACCATAATTAACAATACTGTATTATATATTTGAAAGTTGCTAAGAGAGTAAATCTTAAGAGTTCTCATGACAAGAAAAAAATATTATAACTATTTGTGGTGATGGATGTTAACTAGACTTACTGTGGTGATCATTTTGCATACAAATATTGAGTCATTGGTGTACACCTGAAACTAATATAATGCTATATGCCAGTTATATATCAATTTGTAAAAGTAAAATAAAAATATTTACATAAAAAATATTGGTGCTCAAATCTGTACATGATGACACAGAGGTAGCGCAGTGGAGCAAATTAGTGTGCAGGCTCTAAGGGTAGGCCACTTGCATTCTGTTGCCTCCTCTGCCACTAGCTGTGTAAACTTGGCCAGGTCTCTTAACCTCTCTGGGCTTTCGTTTCCTCAGTTGTAACAGAGGTATTAAGAGTACTCACAACCTATTTGGGGGAGGCACAATTAAATAAGTTAATATATAAAAAATGCGTCAATACCCCTGACACACAGTGAGCACTTTGTCACTATCAACTATTATTCTTTATAAGAAGCTGTTCTTCAGGGGCCTGGGTGGTTCAGTTGGTTAAGCGTCTGCCTTGGGCTCAGGTCATGATCCCAGGGTCCTGGGATTGAGCTCCACATTGGGCTCTCTGCTCAGTGGGGAGTCTGCGTCTCCCTCTGCCCCTCCCCCCACTTCGTGCACGCTCTCTCTCTCTAATAAATAAATAAAATCTTTAAAAAAAAAGAAGCTATTTTTCAACTGAGATGTCATTTATTAAGTTCTGTGTGTTTTCTATTGCATTCCATAAAGTGCTTCATCCATTCATTCACTGAACATTTATAAAATACCTACTACTTGCCACGCAAAGCAGTTCCTGTCCTCAAGGAACTAACAGTTTAGGGAGAGAGATAGACATGTATCAGATGATCTCAGGGCAGCATGATGAGTGCAGGCCAGAGAAAGGGGAGGGGGCACCTGGTCTGAAGCTAGTAGCAAAGCTTCCAGGAGGTGGTGCCCGGGGTACATCTCAAAGAAAGTGTGCTTATTCTTCCACAGGGTAGGGATGGCAGAGGGTAAAGTCATTCCAGGCAGAAGGGGCAGAGTGAACAAAGACAAATGAGGGAAGAGCCTGAGTTTGGTAATTTAAAGATTTACCAAATCTCGGCTTCTCTGCATATCCGCCCCATCTCCTCTATCTTTACCAATGTCCTCCTCCTGTATTCAATATCATGTCTATTTCCTCAACCTGTGTATGGAGTTAGTTTGCCAACCAGGGTCCCCAGAAAAGCTCCCTGACATCCTGCTAATGGGCACAGTCTCAGCATATCTTCATTCAAAGTGACAAGAAAATCTAATGGCCCAAGTTTACCTATTTGGCCATTTGTTTCTAGCATCCTGCTTTTGCCCACTTTTGGTCCAACCATGAATGGCTGAGAAGTAGAGAGATGTGTTGCAAAGCCTGTCTCTCCATCAACAAGGTGATACTCTCAAAAAATATTGGAGGAGAGGCATTGACTCACATCATGACACCTTCTCCCCAAAGAAGGGCCAGTGTGAGAACCCAGTGTGAGACCTGGAAACCCAGGGAGAGTGAATCTTAGGACAACAGAATCTTTTGTGGCCATTCTTACTGTAAATTAGGTTGATGTCAATTGCAGCTATGCTCAGGACATATTCTGTAAGGGAAATAATTGATCTTACCCTATCAATGCCCATTTAAATCTTTTTGGTAATAAGCTATTTCTTAATCCACACTGTCCAATCTTAAAACTATTGAGCTGATGTGGAAAAATAGACCATATTCAAATAACCACATGGCTCTTTCATTTGACTCTTTGCTCAAACTAATTTTCTTTTTGTTTTCAGATCATTATAAATCATGGCAGCACCATTTCATAAAAATGTAATATGAGAATAAACCAGTTTTAATTTGTAAAAAAAATAATGCTTTAAATATATTTATCTCAATTACATCTACTATCAGTGGGTGGTTGTTACTGCAAATCTTTCTGTGCTCAACTTCGTTTGGAAAAAAATGGAAGAATAAATTGATGGCTTAGGAAGGAGAGATTCCCAGTCCAAAACTATGGAGAAAAACTAATTTTAGTTTTGATCACAAAAGAGGTCAAAGAACTCACACCACAGCAGCTCCATTCAACTTATGCAATAGCTTCACTCTGTCTCTCTAAGTCATCCTTCTAGAGTTTTTTAACCAAAAAGTAGCCTATGAAATCTACTACTGAATGCAGCAAAAGCAGGGTTTCTGTTCAAGAATAGACATCTGAGGCTGTCAAATAAATCCATTATTTTAGAGGGTGACAATGACCTTATTGCTTCACCACTGAAAAAATAAACTCGACTACAAGGATATGACTGGCTCCAAATAGCCACTTCAAACCACCTGCAAGACTGAAGACCCTACTCTGAAACTACTAGTAGGGAAAAAAAAAAAATGGAGCCAGATGGTCATTCAGTAGTAACACAACCTACTCTTAAATTGCATTCAGAGAATTTCATTCCGATACAAAGTGCTATTGGATGGAAGAATAAAACCTGAAAACTCAGAAGAAAGAAAATTAGAATTTTTAGCTTGAGCAAACTACAGATGGACCCAATTAGCCGTGCTGGCCATTTTGTAAAACGTTCGCCTTTTGTTCTCACAACACGTCCACTGCCAACCACCCTCTCATTTCTGCAATGTGTTCATTCCCTCGCATCTATCTCACCAGAGACTCACTCCCCATGGTTTCAGGTTAAGGTGTCATGTCAAACATCTATATCTTGATCAGGCTTAATTTTAATCAATGAGATCTCTTCATGAGAGATTTTCATTCAAAGTTTTATACTTAATTGCACAAAAGAAAGATATCATTATCTTATATCATTAGCTTTCCAAGAAATTTCCAGCATTAGCATTGCATATGATTGGGAAAATGTGACGGGCACCTAAAAATTACAGAATGTGATAATGTCATTTATTATGACAGGTGCTTTGTGGGGCACTCTGTACAGATGATCTTTTAAATCTCACAACACCTTGAGTTAGATCCTCCCACCTTCCTCCATACAGTGGAGGAAACTGAGCCTTCGAAAAGATTGAAGTAACCTTCCAGGAGTCAAATCCAGGAGTCAGAGATCCAGGATTTGAACCTTGCTGCATCTCACTCCGTAACCCATGCTCCTCCTCCTGCTTCCAGGTGCTGTCCTCCTGTATTTGATCCACTGTTCCATCTTCTACACTGTCATACAAAAATACTATTTCATATTGAACCACCTGAGACTCCATTTCTTAAAATCCACCCATGATTCACAGCCATTTATGTGCTCTTTCAGACGGCATACAGAGCCGTGCATAAATTAGCTCTCTTTTGTTCCATCACATCATTTCCTGCCAGTGATAACAAACCAGACCCCTACTCTCTTAGAGTTGTGGCCCCTGGGCACTAAGATCATTAAATTAAAATAGATGCCTACTGCTTAGCAGGATTTTAAGAGATGTTACTGACCACATGGCCTCCCATATGCCATAAGAGTAGAGTAATAATCCCAACCAAGCCTGATTATATGCTTCAACATTAACAAATCTTCACAAAATCTTAAACTTTTTTCCACATTAACAGATTTTCACAAGATCTTCCCTCTTAATACTTCCAAAATGCTTCCCAAGCAAGCAGCGTAAACACCTTCATCACTATACCATGGGAAGAAGTGGTGCTCCGTCAGGAAAGACTTCAGCCCTTTGTGCTGAGACATTGCTGAGCCCAACTTTCCCACTGACCATCTCATTCTTAAATATTCCACAAGGAAACAAACCTGAAAAATCCTAAATATAAATGCTCCAGATATGAGGAAGCATATATTCTTCACTTCCCCATGTATAGACATGTTTTGGTCTGGGGTTAGGCTTGTTAAAAGCTTGATTTAATTAACTAAGCAGAAAAGAAGCAAAGAAAATCTCTGATATAGATGTCTGGCCATTTAAAGCCATGGTCCTGCTTATAGATATTCCCCTGCAGGAAAGAGTGGAGGAAGCAAAATGTTCTGCCCCCTAAACTTCCATTATAACAGTAGGTTTCCATATGAATATTAATGTTATTTTTTTGAAAACCTCCTTCAAGTTGTTTATACTTGTTAATCTTGAACTGTATGGGACTGCCCACAAGCTGCATGGTTTCTATATGCCTTTGATATAGCCAGACATTCCCTGTTTTCTCTCTCAGGAATCCTCTTCTTATCATCTTCTCCTTGAAGACTGTATTCAAGCATCATCTTCTTTTCCTTTTTTTTTTTTAATTTTACTTACTTATTTGAGACAGAGAGAGAGGGAGGGAGAGCACAGAGGAAGAGGGAGAGGGAGAAGCAGACTCCCTGCTGAGCAGGGAGCCCAATGCGGGACTCAATCTTAGGACCCTGGGATCATGACCTGAACCAAAGGCAGACGCTTAACCGACTGAGCCACCCAGGTGCCCTAAGCATCATCTTCTTTTTTTTCTTTTATTATGTTATGTTAATCACCATACATTACATCATTAGTTTTTAATGTAGTGTTCCATGATTCATTGTTTGTGCATAACACCCAGTGCTCCATTTAATAAGCGCCCTCTTTAATACCCATCACCAGGCTAACCCATCCCCCCACCTCCCTCCCCTCTAGAACCTTCAGTTTGTTTCTCAGAGTCCATAGTCTCTCATAGTTCATCTCCCCCTCCAATTACCCCCCTTCATTTTTCCCTTCCTACTATCTTTTTCTTTTATTTTTTTTAACATATAATGTATTATTTGTTTCAAAGGTACAGGTCTGTGATTCATCAGTCTTACACAATTCACAGCGCTCACCATAGCACATACCCTTCCCAATGTCTATCACCCAGCCACCCCATCCCTCCCACCCCCCACCACTCCAGCAACCTTCAGTTTGTTTCCTGAGATTAAGAGTTCTTCATATCAGTGAGGTCATATGATACATGTCTTTCTCTGATTGACTTATTTTGCTCAGCATAATACCCTCCAGTTCCATCCATGTCATTGCAAATGGCAAGATTCCATTCCTTTTGATGGCTACATAATATTCCATTGTGTGTATGTATGTATATATATATTTATATATATATATATATATATATATATATATATATATATATA
>NC_058405.1:89880715-89888455 GCF_002201575.2 Neomonachus schauinslandi
TATATATATATATATATATATATATATATATATATATATATAGGATGATATATACATACATCACATCTTCTTTATCCATTCATCTGTCAATGGACATCTTGGCTCATCATCTTCTTAAAGAAGCTTTTTTTGAACTTCAGGATGAGCCAGTGATTAATTCTATACATTCCTGTCTAGGTCTTAATAATGTTATTTTGCTGAAATAATCTGTTTATGTGTCCCTCTCCCTCACAGATGACAAGCTTGGCTGATAGAGATAAGTACTTGGGTGTGGTTATGGAGTAAGACAATCAGGGTGGAATCCCAGCTCCAATGCTTGTTAGAAGGTGACGTTTAACCTCCGTATGCCTTAGACACTTTGTCTGTAAATGGGAATAATAATTTGACCTACTAAATAGTAATTTGACCTAGTATTCTCTAAGGAGAATGATGTTGCTGTGATGCTCAGGCAAAACAGTGTAAATTTAAAACTCACAAAAAGCACCTAGAATATAGTAATATATGCTGAAATCATGTTAGGTGTGTCTAAGGAGAAATTAATATTCTTTTTTTTAATTTTGAAAAATTTTTAATCGAAGTATCATGGACATATAATAGTATATTTGTTTCAGGTGTACAACATAGCGATTCAACAATTCTATAGATTCTGAAATATTCACCGCCTGTCACCATACAAAATTCTTATAGTATTATTAACTGTATTCCCTGTGCTGTACTTTTCATTCCTGTGCCTTATTTATTTTACAGCTTAAAGTGTGTATCCCTTACTCCTCTACACCCATTTCTCCCTCCACCCACCCACCCAGCCCCTCCTTCTTTCTAGCAACCACCAGGTTATTCTCTCCTTGTGATCTGTTCTGCCCCAGCTCAGGGATACCTCTGTGCATTCTGGCATAGCCAGATCATGTGCTCGGTATTTGTTCATAAAAATATGAGGACGAACAGAAATTTAGTGCAACCTTGCCTATAAATAGAGGAGTAAGTTTGGTTATCCCCCAGCAACATCAACTAGTTGGTGGACAACAGACCTGTCAAAATGATCTCTATCAATCTTTCCTAAATGCCAGTCCACATACAGGCACCAAAAAGAATGGCATTTTTCATTGACCTGCATCAGACAGAAAAACCAAGGCATTAAGTGTGTTTTTCAGAAAGTTAAATTCATTCAAAGAGCCATTCTTAATTCCTAGATTATTTCTTTATTATATTTTGATGTTGAAATGTTCTTTATTTTATGAAATTGTGGTGACAGTGGGGTGTGTTTGTTCTATTTGTGACTTGCTGTGTTTTGCATGATTGGAACTTAACAGTCTTACTTGATAACATGTTCACAATACTTTTTTTGTCTCTTCCTTCTCCCTTTATTCTCTGAAATTACTCTGTTTCATGAAATTCCATATTCAGACAGAATAGATTACCCCTGCAAGAGTTTTGCTGTAGTGGCAGGTCTTCTCCTTCATCCTATAGACTAAGGAACCTGATGTGTCTTCTCAGTCACATTAACCAGGTCTCAGGGATCAGGGTATAATCATAATAACAATAGCTAACCTATACTGCGTGCATGCTATGTTCTAGGCATTGTACTAAGCATGGCCCATGAAATCCTATTTTGTCCTCACTATTGTCCTACAAGACAGCTGTATCTATTGTTATGTAGCTAGCTGATGATGGAACTGTAATTCACACTTAGTCTATCCTCCTCTGAAATCTATGCTTTAACCACATTACATCACCTAACTGCACATCTCCAAGATTGTCATTTTTAGTGACTCCAGTGAGAAATGTGTTTCTCCTGTGGACCAGTTTCCTTAGGCATATGTGCTCTCCACATTTTCTATTTGGAGCTATGTTAAAACCATAGGTTTTGTCATGAGCACAGAATTTGATATTTGTGTCTTGTATTTGAATTCTCTAAGGTAGAGTATTCAAAGGCTAAAGTCCCTTGAAGTACTCTTATCTTATTAAATGGTTAGCAGGGCCAGAGGATGGAAATATTCAGAATTCTTAGACAAATTTTGTTCTGTGTGGAGTACTTACAGGAGGAACTGCTGATAGCTGTCTTCCAGTCAGTCTTTTTTTTTTCCTCTCTTCTCATATGTTAATGCCATAAACTATTTTAGGTTCCTGAAAAATATCTTTTTGGCCCACGAGTTAGTATTTTTAAGGTGACTTTTACTATGTCACCCTAACTCACCAGAGGAGGAAGAGGAAATGCAGCCAAGTGGTACCCACTCTGAAAGCAGCCTGCTCCACCTCTGCTCTGTGATCATGGGCAAGTTTCTTGGTCTCGCCAAACCATAAGTTGTACATGTTTCTAAAAGAGGCATATGAATACCTACTTCATAAGACTGGTAGAAGAATCAAACTGAAATGCATTTACAATATTGTCTGAAAAGGGGAGAGCACTCAGTAAATGAGCCTTCTTGACGCCACTGTAGATTACTGGTATACAGAATATGTATTACATTGCAACTCTCAAAAGAAAATCATAGACCCTTTCCTGACATTGCTTGACAGCTGCTATTGTCCCTCTGGGCTCATGGCTCCACCCTCCCTCTGAGGCATCTTTCCCTTTTTATGGAGCGTTTGCTGCAGAATTTTTTGTCAGCCTCCTGCCAATAGAATTTGGGGGGTCTGTTAGCCTTCTTTCACTTCATTTTCTCTTCGTCTTTTTGTACTTAAACGCACAAAATCTCTGCTGGTATAATATTCTCAAGAAACCTGTGGGTCTCCTGTGTCTGTCTGGGGGTTCAATCCCATAAACCAGAGCCCCTCCACAAAGGAGAATGCCATCTCCATCTGTGGCTTCTCCTGAGATGGCTGGGTCACACACTTAATCTTTTCAAAGAGTCCTCTGTGGGATTTGAATACTATGACATCTAGGTCCTTCCCAGGTACCAGCAAAAGATTGTCCTGTCATATTCTTGTCTAAATCTCCAAATTGTAGTGTTTCTTGCAATATAGATAGGTTGAGAATTTCCCAAATCACCAGGCCCCTGATCCTTTTTTTTTTAATAATTCTTCTACCAATTTATCTTTCTCTTCTCATGTTTATCTCCTCTCTTAAGCCACAAGATGAAACCAGGCCACACCTTAGCACTTGGCTTGGAAATCTCAATGAAACATTTGAGTACATCACTTATAAGTTCTGACTTGCACATAACTGTAAGATAAAATTCTACAGGGTTTTCTGCTTCTGCCACTGTATGACAAGGATCCCTTGTCTTCCATTTTCCAATAAAATGTTTCTCACTTCCAAGGGAGACAAACCATAAAAGACTCTTAATCATAGGAAATAAACTGATGGTTGCTGGAGGGGAGGGGGATACGGGGATAGGGGGATGGGATAACTGGGTGATGGACATTAGGGAAGGCATATGATGTAATGAGCACTGGGTATTAATATAAGACTGATGAATCACTGAACTCTACCTCTGAAACTAATAATACACTATGTTAGTTAATTGAATTTAAAAAATTTTTTTAATTAAAAAAACAATGTTTCCCATTTCCTTCTGAGACCCATCAACAGCACTCAGTGTCCAGATTTCTGCCAACAGTCTGTCTATGACAATTTTGGTCTTCAGTAGAACTAAGTAGGTTTCCTCTACTGTGCTCCTCACTTCCTTCTGAACTTCACCTGCAGAGTCTTAAACATCTAAGTTCCTACTAACAATCTGCTCAAGGCATCTACGTTTTTTTCTGTCACACTTCTCAAATTTTTCCAACCTATGCCCACTGCCCAATTCTAAAACCACTTCCACATTTTTAGGTATTTGTCACAGTAGCACTCCATTTCCATGTGCCAAAATCCATACCAGTTTCCTACCATTGATTTAACAAATTACCAAAAACACAGTGGCCTAAACCAATGTCAATGTATTATCTTACAGTTCCACAGATCAGAAGTTCAAAATAGGTTTTACTAGGCTAAATTCAAGACGTCGACAGAGCAGTATTCCTCCTGAAGGCATGAAGGAAGAATTCATCCTTAGCCTTTTTCTGCTTCTCGGAGCTCCTCCTATTCCTTAGCCCATGACTGCAGCATGCTGACCTCTGCTTTCATTGTCCCACCTCTGGCTCTCACCCTTCCTGCTTTCCTCTTACAAAGGCCCGGGTGATTACATTGAGCTTGTCCAGGTAATGCAGAATAATCTTTTCACTTCAAGGCCCTTAGCTTAATCACACTGGGTCAATTTCCAAGGCTTAGAACATAGACATCTTTAGATGACCATTATTCTGCTTACCACGAGTTGTAGGAGTTCTTTATATATTCTGGTCACTAGAACCTGATCAAATGTATGATTTGCAAACATGTTCTCCTATTCTGTTGGTTGTCTTTTGACTTTTTAGTTTCCTTTTCTGTACAACTTTTTAAATTTTGATGAAGCCCAATGTGTCTATTTTTCTTTGGTTTCTGTACTTTTGGTGTTATAAGAGTTTTATAAGAAATAATACCATCAAAAAGTTATGACATGCACATACATATGATATATAAAAAAGTTATGACATATTTAGGTCTTTGACCTATTCTAAGTTTTATATATGGTGTGAGGCAGTAGTCCACTGTTATCCCAGTGTCCCAGCATCACTTGCAAAAAAAGAAAAGGACTATTTTCCCGCATTGAATTCTTTCAGCACCCTTGTCAAAAATCAGTTGACTATAATAAAGTTCCCTCTGTCTTTGCTTGTCTTCCTCTGTCTCATCATTTAGTCTCAGATTTAATGTTGTCCCTAAGAAATGCCTTTCCTTATCACCTAAATTAACCACACTCCCACACACACACATACCAGATACTATTGACCACAGTCTGTGTTCTATTTTCTTCATAGAACATCATCTTGTATTACATTCATAGTACTTCATCACCATCTGAAATAATCTGCCCATTTATAGGTTTAATTAATTTTTTCTCTCCCCTCCCCACACCCCAACTATTGCAAGTTTCATGAGAAGGTAAATTTTCTGTTTTGTTCAGCTTGCATCCCCAAGGCCAAAACCAGCCCATAGTAGGTGCTTGACTGGCATTTGTTATATAAATGAATGACTAACTCTAAGTAGCAGGAATAAATAGATTATTCATTTGGAAACCAATATCAGGATAAATGTATCCCAATCTTATTCTGTCTGTGTTTCCTTGCTCGAAATTCCAGGAAGTATGGGCCATATACCTACTCCTAGAGCTAGGGTTGGAATCATCCCATCAGAGCCACAAAGACTGAGAATGGAACAGACATGGATTGACAAAGCAGATTCAGGATGCTCTACCAGTTAGGAATCAAATACAGCAACAGACATTCACTATAAACACAAGATTATAGTAACACAGTGAGTAAAGTTTACAAAGATGAAGTATAGATGTGCAGCAACCAGAATTGATGAAAATAAAATCATGAGGTTTCAGCATAATGGAATAAATAATAGTAAAGAACATAGAATAGGAATGAATTTGTCTTATGAAATAGCATAAAGAAAAATAAAATTTTTTAACCATTTATACCATTTTACTAATGATTTCTCAATTTAAAATAAGGCAAGAACTAAAAATTCATAGAGAAAAGCTAACAAAGGAAGTTGATAAAAATGATGGGTATTAACATATCGGAAAATGCAAAGCAATGTTGTAATCATCTCTGATATATTTTCAACTTCTCTGAAGATGTTGCAGCTATTAAAAAACCCAGGGTTATGATGTATTATTACATTAAGTATATACATCTTATAAGCCCACAGGCCCTGAGAAAAATAACGGCAAAGGGCTAAGGGAGCTTAGAGTAAAAATCACGAGAACATTGCCAAATGCAATTGAGCAGAACTCCTTGACTTCCAGCCTTCCTTCATGCATATCATTCAATAAACACACCCTTGAAGGAAGGACATTACGCACAAATGAAAGACACAATCCCTACACTCAAGTGGTTCACAGATAAATGAACAACGAAAATAGCATAATGAGTTCAATGATAAAGGTAGAAATCTGAGAGCCGTGAGAGTGTAGATCAAAAACCCCTTGCTTATGAAGGAGTTTACTGTATTCAGGGAAGTCTTTCTTGGAAAGGTAAAGTCTGTGCTGGATCTTGAAGGATGAGTAGGAATGGTTAAAACAATAAGCCCTCGTAGAGTTTAGAAAAATGCAGTATCTCCGTGCCTTAAGTAGGAAGGCTTCTCAAAAGAGACAAAGATTGAAGGGGGGCAGAGCAAGATGGCGGAGGAGTAGGAGACCTGGATTTCGTCTCCTCTCAGGAATTCAGCTGGATAGGGATCAAACCATTCTGAACACCTACAAACTCAACAGGAGGTCGAAGAAAAGAAGAGCAACAACTCTCTCATCAGAAAAGCGACCACTTTCGGGAAGGTAGGACGTGCGGAGAAGTGAATCCGAGGCGATATTCGGGAGGATAGACGGCGGGGGAGGGGCCTCCGGCGGCCGCTTCTGGCAAGTGATAGAGCCGCGGAGCACAAAATCGGAACTTTTAAAAGTCTGCTCCGCTGAGGGACGTCACTCTGGTGGCTAAGCGGGGGGTGGAACCCTCCGGGACAGTGTGGTCTCAGGACACACGGGTCACAGAAAGACTGGGGGTGCCTGAGTGTGGCAGAGCTCCCAGGTATCGGAGCAGGGAAGCCGGCTGCAGAGGCGGAGCCCAGGCGCGGGCTCTCAGCTCGGGGTTGCCATAAACTGTGATCCGCGGCACAGTCGGGCCCCTGCTCCTCCAGCAGGGACCCAACAAGTGGCAGATCCGGGGAGACTCACCTTCCTCCCCTGGGAGGAGCCGCGCGGGAGTGCACCGCAGGGATCTGCTGGGTTTCGAGACTCCACCCGGGGTCGGGTGCCAGAGATAGAAACGCGCGGTCACAGGCCGGGTGAGCACGGAGTGTGGCCGGAGACCGAGGAGACGGGAGTGACTGACGGCTTTTCTCTGGGGGCTCACTGAGAAGCGGGACCCCGAGTTCTCGGCTCCTCCGGGGCGGAGATTGGGAGGCCGCCATTTTCACTCTCCGCCTCCAAAGCTGTACGGAAAGCTCGCAGGGAACAAAAGCCCCGGAGAGCAAACCCCAGCAGATTACTTAGCTGGGAGGGGGCAAGGGCGGGGCAATTCTGCCTCCGGCAAAGACATTTGGAAACCACGGCAACAGGCCCCTCCCCAGAAGATCAGCGAGAACAGCCAGCCAAGACCAAGTTTACCCATCAATGAGAACCGCAGAACTCCAGCTCTAGGGGACTACTGCACATAGAATTCATGGCTTTTTTACCATGATTCTGTAGTCTTTCAAAGTTAATTTTTTTTAACTGTCTTTTTTTCTTTTTTTATTCTTTTTGAATTTTTCTTTTTCCCTTTTTCAACCAACATCTTATCAATCCCTTTTTTTTTTAAAAAAAAAACATTTTTATTTTTCATTTTTAGAGTCATATTCTATCCCTTCAGAGTAGTTACCCGTATTTTTGGCTTATATATATGTTGTTCTCTCTTTAAAATTTTGAGATAGTTTCTTCTAACAGATCAAAATATACCCTAAATCTCTAGTATATGGTGTTTTCTGTTCCCCTGCCTGATCACATCCTCTCCCTTTTTTTTTTTTCTTTTTTTAAATCCTCTTCTTTCTTTTTTCAAACAACTTCTTATCAATTCCTTTTATAAAATTTTTTATAATTTCCATCTTTACAGTCATATTCCATCCCTTCATCATATCAACCCTTATTTTTGTACATATATAAGTTTTTCTTTCTTTAAAATTTTGGG
>NC_058405.1:89888955-89913412 GCF_002201575.2 Neomonachus schauinslandi
GAGTGGGATTGCATTTGTGCTGTCTCTCTCTCTCTCTGTACCTTTCTAGAGTCTCCTGGCCTGCCTTTCTTTGCTCTTCTCTCACATGCATCTTGCCACTCTTCCCCTCGCTCCTAATAAAAGGTTTGTAGTTGTACCTTTTTTCTCCACCACCCATTTTAATCCAGGGATTATATTCATCCTTCTCACCAACTCTCTTTCTTTTTACTACAGCTCTGACAGTTTACACTTGATCTTTTTTAAAAAAAGATTTATCTATTCTTGGGGCGGGGCAGAGGGAGAGAGAATCCCAAGCAGACTCTGTGCTGAGCAGGGAGCCCCAGGCAGGGCTCCATCTCACGATTCTGAGATCATGACCTGAGCTGAAGTCAAGAGTCGGATGCTTAACCAGCTGAGCCACCCAGGCACACCGCACTTGATCTTTTTATCCACTTGCACATTGGCCATGCTTTAAAGGTACTAGAACAGCAAGCATCATTCATTCATTCATTCATTCATTCCTTTGTTCAGTCAGCCGACAAACATTTACTGTATCCTCACTAGATAGCTGGCAGGGTGTTATATATCAGGAATACAGACATGAATGGACTGGATTTTGTCCTAAAGAACAGCCATGAGGGAAGGACATGTTTAAGCCTGGATTCAGAAGAAAGACCATTGGAAGACTTGCTGAGTGGAATCTGCCCACTTAGAAAGACTAGTATCAACAAGATGTTAAGGATTTTCTTTGGGTTTTCTATAGTATCTACAAAACATTTTTCCATTATTAAGTACTTACTGGGAGCCTGGCATTATATATTATTAATCTCCAAAGCAATCATGGGAGAGAAAATATTATCCCTGTTTCATTGATGAGAAAAGCAGAACTCAGAAAATTTTAAACTTGTCCAATATCACACAGCTAATAATTAATTTGCAAAGGTGTATTTTTTTTACCAAACTTAAAAATGCCCTGAGCAGACAAAACCATTAAAGCCACATAAATAAAACTAATCTAGCTTATTTCATGAGCAGAAGTGAAGCTTAACTAGGTCATTTCTTGTAAATACCTTTGATAATCATGAAAGAAATGCAAGTTATCTTCCTAAAATGGTGTGAAATAATCACTTTTAGCTGATCCCCTGTCATCTGGAAATCCTCACTGTAATCACTGCTCACTATCAAGGTCAAACAAGTTCCTCATTTTCACTTTATAAGCCATCCTGTGGTGCCATGCTCCTGAGCTTCGATCAGTCCTGAATTTGAAAGCTTCCAGTTTGTGAACTTTTCTTATAGTCACAATAAATTCTTACTAAATGTTGTTTTACTGATCTGGTGGTTTTAATCTTGCTGTTTCTGGATTTTGGACACCTTTATTAGAACCTTTTTAAACATGCATTACTTTAGCACCTATAACCTGCCTTCATCAATTATCAACATCTTGCCATTCTTCTTTCATCCATCATGGTCACCCCCCCTTTCATTTTATTTTTGGCAGAGGAGTTTTTTAAGCAAATCCAAGATGTTGTATCACTTCCTCTGCACATGTTCAGTGTGTGTCCATAATAGAAATGACTTAAAAATGTACAAACACAATATTATCACAACAAACAAAGTTAGCCATATTCCTTAATAATTGCTTACTATCATCAAATACTCAACTCAGGCTCACTTTCTCCTGATTGTCCCAAAATGTCTTTCTGGTTGTTTATTCTGTAGAATTTCCCACATTCTGGATTAGTCTGATTGCTTTTATTTGATTATGTCTCACGTTCCTCTATCCCCTGGACTTCCAACAAATTGGCAGGTCAATGTAGTGGGATCATTAGATTCAGATTAATGTGGGCTTTTTTGGGCAAAATTTTGTCTTCATAGGTGGTACAGGTGACTTCCTATTGCATCACTTCCGGAAACACATCATGTCTGGGGTTTCCTTTCTATGTAGATGTTGCAGTTGGTAACTGGATTTGGGTGTTGTCATTTGGAGCTGCACTTTATAAAAATCCCCAGGAATCTTTCACTCACAGGTTTGAAACCATGATGATCGTGTCAAAGCTGATTATTTCAGAGGGTGTTGTAAAATCGTGATTTCTATAATTCTATCATTCTTATTACATTCATTAGTCAGTATTCTTCTGGAATAAGAATTTTTCCTTCATCAATTACTTAGTTATCCTAAAATATGATTCATTTCCTAAAGCAGGATAGATGCTTGATTCTGACCCTGTTTTTGCCAAATTTCAAAATAATGAGTTGGTGCATTACAATACAAAGCTGGAAACCAGGATCATGTGACTCTAAGCCTTTTTAATTTCCATGTAACTGGAGAGTTTAAAATGCTGTAAGAATAAAAACAAAGTCTGAAAGCCCCAGTGCTGTTTGGCAGGCAAGAAATTAAGGAGCCAGGATCCCTGAAACTCCCTCATTCTGCTGTTTCAGGAGAAATGTCAGGGGTCACCAGGTGTCACCCAGTCGCATTTCATAGCAGTTAGTGCCCTTTGCAGGCTGATTAACCATTGTAATCAGCGCAGGCTCTCAGCACTCAGGGGGTCAACCGTTACATGTAATTAACAGCTTGTGTCTGTGCAGTATCCATTCATCTCCCCTTTCTCCTCTCCTGGCTCTGCGCTGGAAGAAGAGCAGAGAGGGTGCTCCATCCTCACTGGGGCATTTCCCTCTATCTCACTTTCTGCAGTGGTCAGACACCTTTGAAAGAAGAGGGGAATTATGTGAGTAAATAGAGTATTTCCTCTCCAGCCCCAAGGGGGCTGCCTTTGTCAGCATCAGCAGAAAATCGTGGATTGGAGGTGACTCGGTATTCCTCCTGAGCTCTGCAGGGACAGCAGCTGGAACCAAACACGCTTCTGCATGCCCATGTGAATACTTGAAAATAATGTGTTTATCCTTGTGTTTTAAATGAAAATGATGTTTTAAAAACCCTCCAGGAGGCACCGAGTCCATCATGGGAACTTCGTTGAACTGCTCTTGTTGCACCTGCTGCTCTCCCAGGCTGGGGACTGGGAAGGGGTTATCTCCAGCCACCACTGTCCTAGGAAAGGTTGGGTCCTTCTCTAGACCTCGCCCCCTCATATTTGCAATGTTCTCACTAATCTTACATGGGCGGATGGAGCCCCACCCTTAGTCTTTTTAAAGGGCTGCTGTTGGATAACAGAGATATTTAGAATTGTAACAGATGAATTTCTCCCTTCCTTCCATCCTTACTGGCAACCTTAAAAGGAAGAGAAGATGCCTGCGCACAAGTGTCTTGGAGAGAGGGGAGAAGGAAGGGTCAGAGGGCAGAAGGTTGGGCATGCAGGAAGGGAAAGGGGACCCAAGGAGAGGGGAGAAGTGCAGCAGGGCCTGGGATTCAGGTGCACCCCCAGGGGAGAGTGCTGGCTTCTTTTCTTGCTCCCAAGTGCCCCAGTCCTCCTCTTTACTCTCCAGTGCCCCAACTGGATAGCTCTCCACGGATGGTCCAGTGCTGAGTCTTTGGAAGAGCCTGAGGGCACAGAGTGGCTGCGTTGGGCGGGCACAGGGTGAACCCTCAGCTTGTCCCCATGCTCATATCCACGTGGGCTCAGGGCATAGACATCAGGTGCAGAAAGATGGGAAATGGTGTCATGATGGCACTCTCTGAGGCTAACTGTGTTGTCAGCATGGTCCCATGGTCTGAGCCAGCAGCTTCATATTTTCTGTTAAGGGATAATCTGTCTTCCCATTGGTGATGGGTGGAGTGATAATGTTGGGATCAACATTATCCAGGCCAGGTGCTCAGAGTACCCCACACCCACAAACACACACAGTGAACCCAGATGCCCTTGCATTGGCTAATTCCAGCTACCCCTGCTCTTTGAAGATTTTATTTATTTATTTATTTTGAGAGAGAGAGTGAGAGAGAGAAAGCGAGTGGAGAGAGAGGCAGAGGGGGAAGGAGAGGGAGAGAATCTCAAGCAGACCCCACGCTAAGTGCAGAGCCTGATGGGGGGCTCCATCTCACAACCCTGAGATCATGTCCTGAGCTGAAACCAAGAGTTGGATGCTTCACTGACTGAGCCCCCAGGCACTCCACAAATTACCCCCGCCCTTTGAAATGTGGCTCCTTCTTTAGAAATTTTATTCTCTAGTAGTGAATCTTCTGTTCCAGGAACATTTATTTTGTTAGTAACTGTTACATAAGATAGTATAGTTTAAAAAATATCTGTCTCTTTGGAAGATAGGGAGAATTTATTTAAATGAGGTTTGTCAAGTGAGTAAGTGAAAGAAGCAATGACAACACCACCAACAAGAAGCAGTCCCATAAGAGGCACTTCAGAAATCAGTGGATTAAATCTCAATACTTCCCTTCCAGGGCTTTAGTAGTTTTAGACCTGCTGGCTTAGATACCAGCAAGAGCTCGCATTTGTGAGCCATTCTGGCACGTCCACTGGCTCTAAGTCTCATCCTAGTCTTGAAGGCTGGTGTTACCATGATTTCACAAATGAGAACCTAGAAGCTCAGGGAGCCAAGCCCAGCAAACCAAGTGGGAATGCTCCCAGGGCTGCGGACCTGATCTGTGTATGTTCTCCCGTGTCACACCTCTTCTTTGCAGGGTGACTCTGGTCTGCGCTGCTCTGTGAGGCTGTGCTCACCCAGGAGCAGGTGGGTGGAAGCCTCAACCAGGGCAGGGATGTGCAGGGAAGGAGGCACACCCTGACCCTTTCGTACATGGGAGCACTGCTCAGGGTGTGCAGGTTCACCAGACCAGGCCAGTAAGAGGCAGAGCTAGTTCTCACTGGTGGGCACCTACAGAGCTGTGTGTATGGTGGGGGGTGGGGAGGAGGGGCGGGGAGGGGAGGGGGTTGGCTGCAGATTCTTATTCACAAAGACTCGGGATCCCCTTTACATCCACCCAGAGAGAGGGCATTTTTCTAATTTATAAAAGTTGTACATGTGGGAAGCTCTGTCTCCCTCAAAATTTGTTTTAGAACCAAGAATTTCATGAATACTTAGTGTCTCCACCTAAATGGTAGACTGAAACTCATCTGGCAAATCAAATCATGTTCCTTCTTTGTTTCAAACCCTCCAGGGCCCCATCACACTCCCAATCAAATCTGAGTGCCTGACAAGGGCCTCCACGCCTCACGAAACCCAACTCTTGCCTACCAACCCCCCAAACTCCTGGAACCTCTTTTCCCTGGCTTACTTCCTCCTGGTCCCAGTGGCCAGCGCAGTTCTGTGTCCAGCTCTGTTCTCTGAGTCTCTCTGTCCCCCCATCTCGGTGCATTAGGAGCAGTTCTGCATACAGCCCTTTACAGAATACGCTAAGCAAAAGACACAGCAAAAGCCTGCAGCTTTTTATCTGTTCCATCCAGCAAGTTTTTCTGCAAAAATTGGTCAGAAACTACTTACTAGTGGATACTCTGCTGCCATCCCTGTCTGAGCCACTGAGGGACACAGGGTCAGAGATGGACACAGCCCTGTTCTAAAGAGTTTGCAAAGACATTAGGGGTAAGAGGCAAGCCCGTCAGAAGCAACAGTGAATGATTCAAGGCAGGGCACACGTGACTGCTAAGCTGGTGGTGTTGGAGCGCAGCCCCAGGCCCTGCCTCAGCACCACCCGGGAGCTTGTTAAGCGGCGCTTGGGTGGCTCAGTTGGTTGAGCGTCTGACTCTTCGTTTCTGTTCCTGTCATGATCTCAGGGTCATGGGATCGAGTCCCGGGTCAGTCTCCATGCTCAGCAAGGAATCTGCTTGAGATTCTCTCTCTCTTCCTCTGGCCCTCCCCCACTCATGTGAGCTCTCTCTCAAGTAAATAAATAAATCTTCAAAAAAAAAAAAGAAAAAAAAAAGGAAAACTACAGACCCCATCTGAGCCGTATTGAGCTTTGCAAGATACAACCCAGGCATGTGTATTTTAAAAAATGATTGTTACTTGGGGTGCCTGGGTGGCTCAGTTGTTAGGCGTCTGCCTTCGGCTCAGGTCATGATCCCAGGGTCCTGGGATCGAGCCCCGCCTTGGGCTCCCTGCTCCATGGGAAGACTGCTTCTCTCTCTCCCACTCCCCCTGCTTGTGTTCCCTCTCTCACTGTGTCTCTCTCTGTCAAATAAATAAAATCTTAAAAAAAAATGATTGTTACTTTTTTAAAGGGATAGACGTAATTTTCTTTTTTAAGATTTTATTTATTTATTTGAAAGAGAGAGAGAGCACAAGCGGGGGGGCAGCACAAGGGGAGGAGAGAGACAAGCGGACTCCCTGCTGAGCAGGGAACCCAACGCAGGGCGCAATCCCAGGACCCTGAGATCATGACCTGAGCTGAAGTCAGATGCCTTACCAACAGAATCACCCAGGCACTCCAAGACTTAAAATTTTTAGAGCAGTTTTAATTTTAAAGAAAAATGGAGCAGAAAGCACAGGTCCCATATAACCAGCTTCACCCCTCCCTTGCCCTATTATTAACATCCTTCATTGGTGTGGTGCTTTTGTTTCAGTTGATGAACTAATATTGACACATTATTATTTACTGAAGTCTACACTTTACAAAAAATGAGTTCAGCCTTTGTGTTGTGCGGTTCCCCTGGGTCTTGCCAAGTGCATAATGTCATGTATCCACCATTGTATTATCAAACAATATAGTTTCATTGCCCTAAAAATCCCCTGTGTTTCATCTGTGCCTGCCCTTTACTTCCTCCTTCCTCTGCCTGGCAACCACTGATCTGGTCACTGTCTCCATAGTTTGCCTTTTCCAGACTGTCACAGAGTTGGAATCATACAGTATGGAGCCTTTTCAAATTGGCTTCCTTCAGTTAGCATTTAAGGTTTCCTTTTTTCATTGTGTGTTAGCTCATTTCTTTTTAGTGCTAAATGATATTCCGTTGTCTGGATGTCTCAAAGTTTATTTATCTACTCACTTAGTGAAGGGCATCTTGTTGTTTCTCGTTTTTGGCAATTATGAATAAAGTTGCTGTAAACATTTATGTACAGGTTTTTGTGTGGATGTAAGTTTTCAACTCACTTGAGTAAATATCTAGAAGCACAATTGCTGGGTCCTATGATAAGACTATGTTCAGCCTTGTAAGAAGCTGCCAAGCTGTTTTCTAAAGTGGCTGTACCAGTTTGCATTCACACCACCAGCAATGAATGAGAGTGCCTGTTGCCCCATGGCCTTGCTAGCATTTTGAATTAGTATTTTGGATTTTAGCTTTTCTGATAGTCATGTAATGACATCTCATTGTGTTTTAATTTGCATTCTCCTACTGATATTTGATATTGAACATCTTTTCATATGCTTATTTGTCATCCAGATACCTTCCTATGGCGAGGTATCTGCCCACTTTTTTGTTTGTTTGTTGGTCTCAATCCATTTTATTGCATATTTCTTTTTTTAAGCTTTTATTTTAATTCCAGTTAGTTAACGTACAGTGTAATATGAGTTTCAGGTGTAAAATATAGTGATTCAACACTTCCATACATCACCTGGTGCTCATCCCATAAGTGCCCTTCTTAATCCCCATCACCGCCCTGCCTTATCCCCTACCCACCTTCCACTGGTAACCATCAGTTTGTTCTCTATAGTTAAGAGTCTGTTTCTTGGTTTGCCTCTTTCTCTCTTTTTTTTCTCCTTTGCTCCTTTGTTCTGTTTCTTAAATTCCACATATGAATGAAATCATACATTGTCTTTCTCTGACTGACTTATTTTACTTAGTATAATACACTCTAGCTCCATCCATGTCATTGCAAATGGCAAGATTTCAGTCTTTTTATGGTTGAGTGATATTCCATTGTATACATATGCCACAGCAACCTACAGAATGGGATAAGATGTTTGCAAATGACATATCTGATGAAGGGTTAGTATCCAAAATATATAAAGAACTCGTAAAACTCAACATCCCAAGAAACAAATGATCTAATTAAAAATGGGCAAAAGACATGAACAGACATTTCTCCAAAGAAGACACCCAGATGGCCAACAGACACATGAAAAGATGCTTATTATCATTTACCATCAGGGAAATGCAAATCAAAATCACAGTCAGCTATCTCCCCACACCTGTCAGAATGGCTAAAATCAACAATACAGCATACTTGCCCACTTTTTAATTGGTTTGTTTGTTTGTTTTCTTATTGTCAAATTTTTAGAGTTCTTTGTATAGTTTTAATACAAGTTCTTTATTGGATGTGTCTTTTGCAAATATTTTCTGATTCTGTGTTTGTCTCTTCATTCTCCTATAGGCTTTTAAGAGATGTTCCAGGTGTTTGAGAAGCACTAGCTACACTACTGGGTGTTATGGGGCTTCCAAACGGAGGACAGAGTCATCTAAGGTAACTTCATAGAATTGGTACTCACAGCCACTTAAAACAGTCTTGGAATTTTGTAAGGCCTAAAAGTGTTTGTAAGATAAAATAAAATGAAACAAAACAAAGAACTAAATCAAGGATGTTGTAGGTAGGTGGTACTTTATATGAGCAGTAAAGATAGAGAAGATATTAGGAAGGATGATACAGAATTCAACCAATTAAGACAATGTGAGCAAAAGTCACAGCATGAACATAATCAGTGTTGTTCTTAGGACAGGAAGGAAGCTATAGGGTAGAATAGAGGATGATGTTCTTCAAAAGAGAGAAAGAGCTGTGGTTGATAATAGAATAGCAATCAAGTTGAGGGCCCATTGTACATAGGATAGCATTTTAAAACTTCAGATGGCTGTTAAACATGAAAATATTCTTTCACTTTGCTGTGTATTTTGCTAATTGTCCTAGTAGTCTTATTGAGATCATTTCCTCCTCCTCCTAAGCCACGAGAGTTGTGGACTCCTGGAATCACCAGGGTGACACAGAGACAACAAAGACTGGAGTGGCTTTCAAAAATGTCACTAGCATCATGGGACCAAAAGATGTGTTGTTTCAAGTCTCGCTAAAGAAATAAACATTCAGAGTTCTAAAGTCATTACCTCCCACACAGTATCATTTGTTAGACACATTCAGCCACTTCTATTCTTATAATAAGCCACATTTTGCTCTACAAAGGGCCATTGTCCAAAGTACCTGAGAGATATTTCTAATGATTCCTTCAAGGCTCCCATCTGGTACCCACTCATCCTTTCTTGCAGACTCTTGGCAAGTTAAAGTATGCAGAACTGGCGAAAGAACATGGTCACAGTTCCCAGATGGATCTTTTTATTTTCTATTATTTTATTATTTATTTATTTTTTTATGTTATGTTAATCACCATACATTACATCATTAGTTTTTGATGTAGTGTTCCATGATTCATTGTTTGCGTATAACACCCAGTGCTCCATGCAGAACGTGCCCTCCTTAATATCCATCACCAGGCTAACCCATCCTCCCACCCCCCTCCCCTCTAGAACCCTCAGTTTGTTTTTCAGAGTCCATCGTCTCTCATGTTTCGTCTCCCCCTCTGATTCCCCCCCTTCATTCTTCCCCTCCTGCTATCTTCTTCTTCTTCTTTTTTTTTTTAAGATATAATGTATTATTTGTTTCAAAGGTACAGGTCTGTGATTCAATAGTCTTACACAATTCACAGCACTCACCATAGCACATACCCTCGCCAATGTCTATCACCCAGGCACCCCATCCCTCCCACCCCCCACCACTCCAGCAACCCTCAGTTTGTTTCCTGAGATTAAGAATTCCTCATATCAGTGAGGTCATATGATACATGTCTTTCTCTGTTTGACTTATTTCGCTCAGCATAATACCCTCCAGTTCCATCCACATCATTGCAAATGGCAAGATTTCATTCCTTTTGATGGCCGCATAATATTCCATTGTATAAATATACCACATCTTCTTTATCCATTCATCTGTCGATGGATATCTTGGCTCTTTCCACAGTTTGGCTATTGTGGACGTTGCTGCTATAAACATCGGGGTGCATGTACACTTTTGGATCCCTACATTTGTATCTTTGGGGTAAATACTCAGTAGTGCAATTGCTAGATATTATGGTAGCTCTATTTTCAACTTTTTGAGGAACCTCCATACTGTTTTCCAGAGTGGTTGCAGCAGCTTGCATTCCCACCAACAGTGTAGGAGGGTTCCCCTTTCTCCGCATCCCCACCAACATCTGTCGTTTCCTGACTTGTTAATTTTAGCCATTCTGACTGATGTGAGGTGGTATCTCATTGAGGTTTTGATTTGGATTTCCCTGATGCCAAGCGATGTTGAGCACTTTTTCATGTGTCTGTTGGCCATTTGGGCGTCTTCTTTGGAAAAATGTCTGCTCATGTCTTCTGCCCATTTCTTGATGGGATCGTTTGTTCTTTGGGTGTTGAGTTTAATAAGTTCTTTATAGATTTTGGATACTAGCCCTTTATCTGATATGTCATTTGCAGATATCTTCTCCCATTCTGTCGGTTGTCATCTTGCTGAAGTCCCAATAGTTCATTTTTGTCCTTGCTTCCCTTGCCTTTGGCGATGTTTCTAGGAAGAAGTTGCTTCGGCTGAGGTCAAAGAGGTTGCTGCCTGTGTTCTCCTTTAGGATTTTGATGGACTCCTGTCTCACATTGAGGTCTTTCAACCATTTGGAGTCTATTTTTGTGTGTGGTGTAAGGAAATGGTCCAGTTTCATTCTTCTGCATGTGGCTGTCCAATTTTCCAAACACCATTTGCTGAAAAGACTGTCTTTTTTCCATTGGACATTCTTTCCTGCTTTGTCGAAGATTAGTTGACCATAAAGTTGAGGGTCCATTTCTGGGCTCTCTACTCTGTTTCATTGATCTATGTGTCTGTTTTTGTGCCAGTACCATACTGTCTTGGTGATGACAGCTTTGTAATAGAGCTGGAAGTCCGGAATTGTGATGCCGCCAGGTTTGCTTTTCTTTTTCAACATTCCTCTGGCTATTCAGGGTCTTTTCTGGTTCCATACAAATTTTAGGATTATTTGTTCTGTTTCTTTGAAAAAAGTGGATGGTATTTTGATAGGGATTGCATTGAATGTGTAGATGGCTCTAGGTAGCATTGACATCTTCAAAATATTTGTTCTTCCAGTCCATGAGCATGGAATGTTTTTCCATTTCTTTGTGTCTTCCTCAATTTCTTTCATGAGTATTTTATAGTTTTCTGAGTACAGATTCTTTGCCTCTTTGGTTAGATTTATTCCTAGGTATCTTATGGTTTTGGGTGCAATTGTAAATGGGATCGACTCCTTCATTTCTCTTTCTTCTGTCTTGTTGTTGGTGTATAGGAATACCACTGACATCTGTGCATTGATTTTATATCTTGCTACTTGACTGAATTCCTGTATGAGTTCTAGCAGTTTTGGGGTGGAGTCTTTTGGGTTTTCCACATAAAGTATCATATCACCTGCAAACAGTGAGAGTTTGACTTCTTCTTTGCTGATTTGGATGCCTTTGATTTCTTTTTGTTGTCTGATTGCTGTGGCTAGGACTTCTAGTACTATGTTGAATAGCAGTGGTGATTGTGGACATCCCTGTCATGTTCCTGACTTAGGGGGAAAACTCTCAGTTTTTCCCCATTGAGAATGATATTTGCTATGGGTTTTTCATAGATGGCTTTTATGATATTGAGGTATGTACCCTCTATGCCTATACTCTGAAGGGTTTTGATCAAGAAAGGATGCTGTACTTTGTCAAAAGCTTTTTCTGCATCTATTGAGAGGATCATATGGTTCTTGTTCTTTCTTTTGTTAATGTATTGTATCACATTGATTGATTTGCAGATGTTGAACCAAACTTGTAGCCCAGGGATAAATCCCACTTGGTTGTGTTGAATAATCCTTTTAATGTGCTGTTGGATCCTACTGGCTAGTATTTTGGTGAGAATTTTTGCATCCATGTTCATTAAGGATATTGGTCTGTAATTCTCCTTTTTGATGGGGTCTTTGTCTGGTTTTGGGATCAAGGTAATGGTGGCCTCATAAAATGAGTTTGGAAGTTTTCCTTCCATTTCTATTTTGGAACAGTTTCAGAAGAACAGGTATTAATTCTTCTTTAAATGTTTGGCAGAATTCCCCTGGGAAGCCACCCAGATGGATCTTTGCACTTTAAAGATTTTGTTGCCACTTAAATTGACATGTGTTTGTCCCAGCATCCAACATCCTTATATCAAAATAAGGTATGTGCTGAAGTTCCTTAAATAGCACTGTGAAAATGTAGGAAAGGTGAAAGATCTCATCCCTAATGATAGTACCTAGAGTTACACAACCCTCCAAAATACAGGCAAGGCATTCAGATGCCATCAGATCCTGGACAGCAAAAGACAGGAAGACAAAGAAATAACAGACTTTGACCTGGATGCAAGGGGGAAGGAGATTACAAACTCAGGCAGGCTGAATGTGGACTCTGCACCTGGTGCCTTGTAGAGTCCAGTCCAATTTTATATGAATATTTTCCCCATCACATCCTCTTTGCTGTAGAAAACTGAGAAGCAAGGGTGCCTTTCCTGTACTCTGGCAAGGTACACACCACTATGGGGACATTCATCACAATACCAAGAACTAAGTTTAAAGAGAAGTGAATGCCATGTTGAAGAAATAAAATGCCTGCTGATTGTAGTTCCATCCCCATTAATACCAAATGAACATTTTCCATTTCACTCAGCTGTTTGAATCCCAAGCTGGGTGTTCTTTTTAAGATCCACAATTAATCACCTGACAAGGAAGGCAGGGGATGTGGGTGGGAAATGAGCAAACCAAGTTGGTAGGAGAACCATGGCAATGGAATCTGCAAGAAAACACACAATTATAGCTGCCTAAGGGGTTTACACCATGGGCAGTAATTTCCATTTACCCATGGGCTTCCATTCTGCTGAATGGAAACAGCAGGGAAACAAGCAGATGGACCTATGTGATCATACACATTTTAAGCACTCTTGGCTGCCCCCTTTCCTTGGTCTCTGTTGGTCACACAATTTGGGAGGCTGGAGTCAGAGGAAGCACAGTTATGGATTTTATTTTCAAGTTCGGAAAAATTTTCTCTGCTTCTTGAAAGAGAAACACGTGTGCCTGGAAGAAGTTGAGCACACCTGGGCACAGCCCAGAGACATTCCTCCATCTTATCATTTACTATCTCATTATCATGTGTCAGTAGGGAATGTGAGCACCTGGAATCACCCCACCAGTCCCCAAACATAAAAACTCCATTTGCTTCTCTCTCTTACTACTTTCTTCTTTTGCCTCTCCCTGTGAAGACTGCTTAGATGGGCATGTGTTCAAATGGCCTATTTAGGATTCCACTTTTGGAAAAGGCCACTTTTAGATTCTAAGTTCAGCATTTACTATTACAGCTACGTATCTTACAGAGATTTTTTTTTTTTAATTTAGAATTTTTTTTCTTTCTCCTTTTGTAACCAGCATCAAGTTAGATGTGTAATCATTTTTATTTTAAGTTCCTTTTACTTGATTTCAATCTATTGGAATATTAGTTGTTCATCTGCTCATTCCATAATATTTTATTAGGCATCTATTGTATGTGAGTCATTTTGCTAACTCTGGGCTATAAGGATGAATAAAGCAGAGTGGCTGTCCTCAAGGGGCTCCAAGTGTAGAAGGATCCCTGATATTCACAAGAGAAGCCACGTCGAAGCTTTTAAGTTTGATTCCATAGCCTATTATTGACCCCTTCCCCCATAACATGCAATAAATTAAAATTAAAAAATTAATTTCATTCAGGTCCTTTATGATGCTCAAAGAGTCATTAATTAATTAATTAAGCTATTAGTTAATTCAGCAAATAATTAGGGAGCATATACGTGTCAGGACGCTCATGAAGCTTACATTTGGGTCGGGTAGTCATGAAAGCAGTGAAGTGTAGTCAAGTAAGGGGATAGAAAGAAGTAGAGTGGTCAGGGAAGGCCTCTTGGACATGATGACATTTGAACAACGAAGAAGTGAGTCTTACAGATATCAGTTCCCTGAGAGTGCAGAGGGCCTGGGGCAGGAATGAGCCAGGCATGCCAGCTTGGCTGTGGCAGAGAAAGGGGAAGTGAGTGATAAGGAAGAGAGGAAGTGAAGGCTCTCATGTAAGGATGCTTGGTTGCAGAGGCTTTAGTAAGGATTTTGGATTTTTCAGAGTGGCTAAGAAGCCCTGACACAGATGAATATACAATACATGTTATTTAATATAATGTTACAGTGCAATAAAATAATACTGTTTCTGTTTCCAGACTTTATGGCCACCTTGTATAAGGAAAGAGGTGGACAACTTGTGGTGGCGGATTTAGAACAGAAGAGGTGTATAATCTGGCTTTTGAAGGGGTTCAGGGTATGCCACCCAAAATATGCCATGCAGACCTAAGGATTATTTTGAGTTAGAGACATTGAGAACAAAGAGACACACAAAAAACTCTCTGCCCTCTCCCTCTACACTAGAAAGGACAGATTTAGTTCTTAATCACCCCAGAGACAATTTCAGATGCTTATCAGCCCACAGACGGAACCAGAAGAATCTACATAGCAAATCTTGCTAAAACTGTCCTTTTCTTCCTTAGTTTCTTCTGTATATTTACCTTCTCATGATTTGCCACCCCTTCAAGCTCAAAGTCCCCTTCCTTTCTCTTGTCACTTCTCTACAGAGTTATTACTCTTTTGTTAAGATGCTACATGAGCCCAAATTCTTTTTTTTAAATTTTTTATTGTTATGTAAATCCCCATACATTACATCATTAGTTTTTGATGTAGTGTTCCATGATTCATTGTTTGTGCATAACACCCAGTGCTCCATGCAGAACGTGCCCTCCTCAATACCCATCACCAGGCTAACCCATCCTCCCACTCCCCTCCCCTCTAGAACCCTCAGTTTGTTTTTCAGAGTCCATTGTCTCTCATGGTTCGTCTACCCCTCCGATTCCCCCCCTTCATTCTGCCCCTCCTGCTAGCTTCTTCTTCTTCTTCTTTTTTTTTCTTAACATATATTGCATTATTTGTTTCAGAGGTACAGATCTGAGATTCAACAGTCTTGCACAATTCACAGCGCTTACCAGAGCACACACCCTCCCCAGTGTCTATCACCCAGTCACCCCATCCCTGCCACCCCACCCCCCACTCCAGCAACCCTCAGTTTGTTTCCTGAGATTAAGAATTCCTCATATCAGTGAGGTCATATGATACATGTCTTTCTCTGTTTGACTTATTTCGCTCAGCATAATACCCTCCAGTTCCATCCACGTGATTGCAAATGGCAAGATTTCATTCCTTTTGATTACATGAGCCCAAATTCTAACCAACCTTTTGAATTAGTCACTGCTGAGTGCTCACATGTATATGCACAATGCACACATTAATGCATTTCTGTTTGTTCATCCCTTGTTAATCTGTCTTTTGTCAGTCTCATTTGCAGGGTCCTACCTAGCTGGAGAACCTGGGAGGGTAGAGGGGGGAAAAAAAGGTAAGTTTTTCCTTCCATATACTTTTCATTTTATCAAATCATTCCACCTGCTATGTTGGGAATAACCTGGGAGGTGACAAGGGTGAAGCAGGGAAAGCAAGTGATGGACTATGGAAATGGTTTTGGTGTAATATGCTGATGGTCAGATTATAATGGAGGTGGTAAGAAGGGCAGATTGAAGATACATGTCCAAGGGAGAGCCAACAGGATTTGATGTTGGGTTGGGATGTGGTATGAGATTTAAAAAGAACAAGGACGATTCTAGGCTATTGTCCTAAGTGACTGGTAGCCAGGAGTGGATGCTTACCAAGATGGGGAAGACTAAGGGAAGAACAGGTTTGGGGTATGTGCTGGGGAGAACTGAGGAGTGGGTGGGCTTGGGCTCTGCATAGTAGGAAACAAGTGGAAATGATGATTGAGCACTGGGTATGGGTCTGGAGTTTGGGCTGGGGTGAGGGAGAAGTCTGGGCTGGAGGTCGAGATTTGAGGGTCTCCAGTGTATGCGCATTATCAGCTGCACTAGGTGAGGCTGAGGTCACCTGGGGAGTAAGTTTATTGAGAGGAGAGAAGTGAGGGCTGAGCTCTGGGCCTTGTTAGATGTTGGGAAGACAAAGAGGAATCTGGAAAGGGGACTGGGAAGGAGTGGATGGTAGGATACAGGAGTGCTGAGAGAAGGAGGGCTCCTGAGTACCAAGTGAAGAAGATGTTTCAAGGTGCTAATGTTCAAATTGACATATGGCTGAGAGTTTGACTTATAGAGAAGACCCCACTTTCTTTTCTCATTTTTTTACCAGCCCTGAAAGTTGACTTTTATGTCTGCAAGTATTAAGAGCTAGTGGTAGCTTTTTTTCTTTAAAGGACATTTTCAACTCTTCATTATATATATAATTATATATATATATATATATCTAATTATATATATAATTATATATACATAATATATATAATTATATATATATCTAATTATATATAATGTATATATACATAATATATATAATTAGATATATATATATATATATATATATATAATTAGAGAATAAAGTAAAGTTGGTTTGTGTTGAGATGAATTGCTTCACTGAAGTTTTGGCTGTCTCCCTAGGTATGCTGATCTTAAACATTTGTATTTCATATTTATACCTCAGCAAAGAGACGATTTTCTGTATATCGCTGACCTTTGGGTCTGATAACACATAATTGAAATTGCAAAAGTTAAACTCACAAATGCCAAGAACCAACAATGAAGAGTTACAGGGGTTGTGATAGAGAAACATGTACAATTTGGGCCCCAAAAATAGGAATAGTCAATTTTGCTTGCTCAGTGGTTGGTTTATTTATAACTGGCTTTGTTCCGAACTGTAATCTTCCAGTAGGTAAAATCTGTGTTTAAAATACACATTGTTCACAGAAGTTTAGACTAAGTGCCTGGGGGTGTAACAAAGAATTAAAAAAAAAAAAAAGAGAGGCAAGAATCTTCTAGGTGACTTATGTTGGCCAATGTGTAGTTGCTGCATACCTCTCAAATTTTCAGTTTTTCACCCATATGGTCATTTAGATTCTAAGCCCTCAGATTAAATCCAGGCAACAGGCAAGTTTTGTTTGATGTACACAATGTTGGCTTATATTTTAAAACTGAGAGATTTCACATTGTTTTGTTTAAACTGGCCCAAAAATTGGCAGGAGCTGAGTTGCAACCACCCCATCTTCACAGGGTATGCGTCCAATCTTCAGCTTGTCAAAATCCACACCAAACCTAATTTATTGATTTGAATTACTTGAGTAAGACTTATAGACAACTGAGTTTGCAATCATTGACTTACATGATTTATTTATCATATAAATTATTACAACCTGAGCCTTCTTTTAATACAGCCCCATATAGCTCCCCCATATACATTTTTCAAGATGAGAAAATTAAGTCTTCTTCTATGTCTTACATTGTTTTGGATGCTAATTTGGATGGTGTACAATTTCATTTAAGAATTATTTTTGATATGTCAAAATAAAATACATATGGTTCTGATCCAGTTAATAAATATATGTTGCCATATTTTTCAATGTCAAAGTATTGTAGAGAACTGACAAGCTGACTCACTTTGGTAGTCCCTATCCCCCACGTTAGATCAACGCTCAGAGCCCACCGTGCTGTGATCTCTGAAATGGCTTTCATTAGTTGGTCCATTTGATCATTCATTCAGTTATTTTGTATTGATGCCTTTTATGTGCCAGAAATTGCGAAGAGACTGAGATTAGAAAGGAGTAAACTTGTTTCCCTGACATCATGATTCAATGGGAAGAGAAATACAAAAGCAGACAATCGAGATCCAGTGGGATAAATTCTAGGAAAATGTCTGCCCCAGGTGCTATGGGAACATAGAGCAGAGGAACCACTGACCTCATTAAATGAGGAGATCCAGAGTGGATAACTTCCAAGATTTTTTTGTTCTTATCCATTGAATGAATATTAGGCACCTTATTTAACACTGCTACCCTTACGTGTTGGTGTGTGATGGGCACATCAGCTCTCATTCAAAGATATTCTCTCTCTCAATTCATTGCTAGACAGATGGGGGGAAGGAAGGAAAAAAGGAAGTGGGGAAGAAAGGGAGAAAAGGAGAAAGAGGTGGAAGGAAAGGGAGAGGGGGGAGAGGTTAACATAACATTAGGGTTTCTATAACACCAGGGGCTATTTAGCAAAGAACTTTGCTCTCTTTAGCTTTGCCATATGCCATAGATCAAGCAAGTCATTCATACTCTCTACCTTCACTTTGAATATATATTAATGAAGCATTAATTTAGATAAGCCCTCCTCAACTAGGGCCCCTCATATGAACTATACTATAGAACACAGAAAATGATTTGAGTGACTAATACCTCGATTCTTCCAAGGATGATATATAAGCGCTGCCATTCTAAATGCATAGCAGAGAATATAGTAGTCCCACTTAGCTTACCAAAGAGAATTCTAAATTCCAAAGAGAATTCTAAATTTAAACTCAATCCAGTCCACCACTGATACCCCAGGAAGTCATGGTCCCAAGAGAGAGAATTAAAATAGCAATAACAGGTCCGGGAGCAAGATGGCGGAGGAGTAGGAGACCTGGATTTCATCTCCTCTCAGGAATTCAGCTGGATAGGGATCAAACCATTCTGAACACCTACAAACTCAACAGGAGATCGAAGAAAGGAATAGCAACAACTCTCTGAACAGAAAAGCGACCACTTTCTGGAAGGTAGGACGTGCGGAGAAGTGAATCCGAGGCGATATTCAGGAGGATAGACGGTGGGGGAGGGGCCTCCGTCGGCCGCTTCTGGCAAGTGATAGAACCACGGAGCACAAAATCGGAACTTTTAAAAGTCTGCTCCGCCGAGGGACGTCACTCTGGTGGCTGAGCAGGGGGTGGAACCCTCCGGGACGGTGTGGTCTCAGGACCCTCGGGGTCACAGAAAGACCAGGGGTGCCTGAGTGTGGCAGAGCTCCCAGGTATCAGAGCAGGGAAGCCAGCTGCAGAGGCAGAGCCCAGGCGCAGGCTCTCAGCTCGGGGTTGCCATAAACTGTGATCCGCGGCACAGTCGGGCCCCTGCTCCTCCAGCAGGGACACAACAAGCGGCAGATCCGGGGAGACTCACCTTCCTTCCCCGGGAGGAGCCGCGCGGGAGTGCACCACAGGGATCTGCTGGGTTTGGAGACTCCACCTGGGGTCGGGTGCCAGAGATAGAAACGCTCAGTCACTGACTGGGTGAGCACGGAGTGCGGCTGGAGACCGGGGAGACGGGAGTGACTGACGGCTTTTCTCTGGGGGCTCACTGAGAAGCGGGGCCCCGAGTTCTTGGCTCCTCTGGGGCGGAGATTGGGAGGCTGCCATTTTCACTCTCCGCCTCCAAAGCTGTACGGAAAGCTCGCAGGGAACAAAAGCCCGGGAGAGCAAACCTGAGCAGATTACTTAGCCGGGAGGGGGCAAGGGCGGGGCAATTCCACCTCTGGCAGAGACATTTGGAAACCACGGCAACAGGCCCCTCCCCAGAAGATCAGCGAGAACAGCCAGCCAAGACCAAGTTTACCCATCAATGAGAACGGCAGAACTCCAGCGCTAGGGGAATACTGCACATAGAATTCATGGCTTTTTTACCATGATTCTTTAGTCTTTAAAAGTTAATTTTTTTTTAACTGTCTTTTTTTCTTTTTGAATTTTTCTTTTTCCCTTTTTCAACCAACATCTTATCAATCCCTTTTTAAAAAAAAAACATTTTTATTTTTCATTTTTAGAGTCATATTCTATCCCTTCATAGTAGTTACCCGTATTTTTGGCTTATATATATAAGTTGTTCTCTCTTTAAAATTTTGAGATAGTTTCTTCTAACAGATTAAAGTATACCCTAAATCTCTAGTATATGGTGTTTTCTATTCCCCTGCCTGATCACATCCTCTCCCCTTTTTTTTCTTTATTCATTTTTTAAATCCTCTTCTTTCTTTTTCAAACAACTTCTTATCAATTCCTTTTATAAAATTTTTTATAATTTCCATCTTTACAGTCATATTCCATCCCTTCATCATATCAACCCTTATTTTTGTACATATATAAGTTTTTCTTTCTTTAAAATTTTGGGAGGCACTTTCTTCTAAAAGACCAAAATACACCCCAAATCTAGTGTGTGGCACTGATCGATATACCAGCCTGATGATATTTGATCACATTCTGTTTTTTTTTTGTTGTTGTTGTTGTTTTGTTTTGTTTGTTTTTGTTTTTATCTTTATCTTTTTCTTTTTTTTCTTTCTCTTTTTTCTCTCTTTCCCTTTCTTTTCCCACTGCTTCAGGTCTTTTCTGATTTGTTTAGAGTATATTTTCTGGGGACGTTGTTACTCTGCTAGCATTTTGTCCTCTCATTAATCTATTCTCCTCTACACAAAATGACAAAATGGAAAAAATCACCTCAACAAAAAGAACAAGAGGTAGTACCGACGGCCAGGGACCTACGCAATACGGACATTAGTACGATGTCGGATCTAGAGTTCAGAATCATCACTTTAAAGATACTAGCTGGGCTTGAAAAAAATATGGAAGTTATTACGGAAACCCTTTCTGGAGAAGTAAAAGAACTAAGATCTAACCAAGTCCAACTCAAAAAGGCTATTAATGAGGTGCAATCAAATATGGGGGCACTAACTGCTAGGATAAATGAGGCAGAAGAGAGAATCAGTAATATAGACGATGAAATGATGGAAAATAAAGAAGCTGAGAAAAAGAGAGATAAACAACTACTGGATCACGAGGGCAGAATTCGAGAGATAAGCGATACCATAAGACGAAACAACATTAGAATAATTGGGATCCCAGAAGAAGAAGAAAGAGAGAGAGGGCCAGAAGGTATAATGGAGCAAATTATAGCAGAGAACTTCCCTAATTTGGGGAAGGAAACAGGCATCAAAATCCAGGAAGCACAGAGAACCCCTCTCAAAATCAATAAAAATAGGTCAACACCCCGACATCTAATAGTAAAACTTACGAGTCCCATAGACAAAGAGAAAATCCTGAGAGCAGCTCGGGAGAAGAGATATGTAACCTACAAGGGGAGAAACATTAGATTGGCAATAGACCTATCCACAGAGACCTGGCAGGCCAGAAAGGACTGGCAGGATATATTCAGAGCACTAAATGAGAAAAATATGCAGCCAAGAATACTCTATCCAGCTAGGCTGTCATTGAAAATTGAAGGAGAGATAAAAAGCTTCCAGGACAAACAAAAACTAAAGGAATTTGCAAACACGAAACCAGCCCTACAGGAAATCTTGAAAGGGGTCCTCTAAGCAAAGAGAGAGCTTAAAAGCAACATAGACCAGAAAGGAACACAGACAATATATGGTAACAGTCACCTTACAGGCAATACAATGGCACTAAATTCCTATCTTTCAATAGTTACCCTGAATGTAAATGGGCTAAATGCCCCAATCAAAAGACACAGGCTATCGGACTGGATTAAAAAACAAGACCCATTGATATGCTGTCTGTTGTGATCCCAAAAGATTGGGATCATTCCCTGCCTATTTTCAGACCACAATGCTTTGAAACTAGAACTCAATCACAAGAGGAAAGTTGGAAAGAACTCAAATACATGGAGGCTAAAGAGCATCCTACTGAAGAATGAATGGGTCAACCAGGAAATTAAAGAAGAATTAAAAAAATACATGGAAACCAATGAAAAAGAGACTCATTTTAGAACCAAAGACACCCCCAGATTGAAAGTGAGGGGGTGGAAAACCATTTACCATGCTAATGGACACCAAAAGAAAGCTGGGGTGGCAATCCTTATATCAGACAAATTAGATTTTAAACCAAAGACTGTAATAAGAGATGAGGAAGGACATTATATCCTACTTAAAGGATCTATCCAACAAGAAGATCAACAATTGTAAATATCTATGCCCCTAACATGGGAGCAGCCAATTATATAAGGCAATTAATAACAAAAGCAAAGAAACACATCGACAACAATACAATAATAGTGGGGGCCTTTAACACCTCCCTCACTGAAATGGACAAATCATCTAAGCAAAAGATCAACAAGGAAATAAAGACTTTATTATTATTATTTTTTTTTATTTTTATTTTTTTATTCTTATGTTAATCCCCATACATTACATCATTAGTTTTAGATGAAGTGTTCCATGATTCATTGTGCATAACACCCAGTGCTCCATGCAGAATGTGCCCTCCTCAATACCCACCACCAGGCTAACCCATCCTCCCACCCCGCTCCCCTCTAGAACCCTGTTTGTTTTTCAGAGTCCATCGTCTCTGTCTTAAATGACACACTGGACCAAATGGACTTCACAGACATATTCAGAACATTCCAACCCAAAGCAATGGAATACACATTCTTCTCTAGTGCCCATGGAACATTCTCCAGAATCGATCACATCCTAGGTCATAAATCAGGTCTCAACTGGTACCAAAAGATTGGGATCATTCCCTGCCTATTTTCAGACCACAATGCTTTGAAACTAGAACTCAATCACAAGAGGAAAGCTGGAAAGAACTCAAATACATGGAGGCTAAAGAGCATCCTACTAAAGAATGAATGGGTCAACCAGGAAATTAAAGAAGAATTAAAAAAATACATGGAAACCAATGAAAATGAAAACACAACTCTTCAAAATCTTTGGGATGCAGCAAAGGCAGTCCTAAGAGGAAAGTATATAGCAATACAAGCCTTTCTCAAGAAACAAGAAAGGTCTCAAGTACACAACCTAACCCTACCCCTCAAGGAGCTGGAGAAAGAACAACAAGTAAAGCCTAACCCCAGCAGGAGAAGAGAAATAATCAAGATCAGAGCAGAAATCAATGAAATAGAAACTAAAAGAACAGTAGAACAGATCAATGAAACTAGGAGCTGGTTCTTTGAAAGAATTAACAAGATTGATAAACCCCTGGCCAGACTCGTCAAAAAGAGAAGAGAACTGACCCAAATCAACAAAATCATGAACGAAAGAGGAGAGATCACCACCAAAACCAAAGAAATACAAACAATTATAAGAACATATTATGAGCAACTCTATGCCAGCAAATTAGATAACCTGGAAGACATGGAGGCATTCCTAGAGATGTATCAACTACCAAACTGAACCAGGAAGAAATAGAAAACCTGAACAGACCTATAACCACTAAGGAAATTGAAGCAGTCATCAAAAATCTCCCAAAAAACAAAAGCCCAGGGCCAGATGGCTTCCCAGGGGAATTCTACCAAACATTCCAAGAAGAATTAATACCTATTCTTCTGAAACTGTTCCAAAAAATAGAAATGGAAGGAAAACTTCCAAACTCGTTTTAGGAGGCCAGCATTACCTTGATCCCAAAACCAGACAAAGACCCCATCAAAAAGGAGAATTACAGACCAATATCCTTGATGAACATGGATGCAAAAATTCTCACCAAAATACTAGCCAATAGGATCCAACAGTACATTAAAACGATTATTCACCACGACCAAGTGGGATTTATCCCTGGGCTGCAAGTTTGGTTCAGCATCTGCAAATCAATCAATGTGATACAATACATTAACAAAAGAAAGAACAAGAATCATATGATCCTCTCAATAGATGCAGAAAAAGCTTTTGACAAAGTACAGCATCCTTTTTTGATCAAACTCTTCAGAGTATAGGGATCGAGGGTACATACCTCAATATCATAAAAGCTATCTATGAAAAACCTACAGCGAATATCATTCTCAATGGGGAAAATCTGAGAGCTTTCCCCCTAAAGTCAGGAACGTGGCAGGGATATCCACTATCACCACTGCTATTCAACATAGTATTGGAAGTCCTAGCCACAGCAATCAGACAACAAAAAGAAATCAAAGGCATCCAAATTGGCCAAGAAGAAGTCAAACTCTCACTCTTTGCAGATGATATGATACTTTATGTGGAAAACCCAAAAGACTCTACCCCAAAACTGCTAGAACTCATACAGGAATTCAGTAAAGTGGCAGGATATAAAATCAATGCACAGATGTCAGTGGCATTCCTATACACCAACAACAAGACAGAAGAAAGAGAAATTAAGGAGTCGATCCCATTTACAATTGCACCCCAAACCATAAGATACCTAGGAATAAATCTAACCAAAGAGACAAAGGATCTGTACTCAGAAAACTATAAAATACTCACGAAAGAAATTGAGGAAGACACAAACAAATGGAAAAACGTTCCATGCTCATGGACTGGAAGAACAAATATTGTGAAGATGTCAATGCTACCTAGAGCAATCTACACATTCAATGCAATCCCCATCAAAATACCATCCACTTTTTTCAAAGAAATGGAACAAATAATCCTAAAATTTGTATGGAACCAGAAAAGATCCCGCATAGCCAGAGGAATGTTGAAAAAGAAAAGCAAAGCTGGCGGCATCACAATTCCGGCCTTCCAACTCTATTACAAAGCTGTAATCATCAAGACAGTATGGTACTGGCACAAAAACAGACACATAGATCAATGGAACAGAATAGAGAGCCCAGAAATGGACCCTCAACTCTCTGGTCAACTCATCTTTGACAAAGCAGGAAAGAATGTCCAATGGAACAAAGACAGTCTCTTCAACAAATGGTGTTGGGAAAATTGGATAGCCACATGCAGAAGA
>NC_058405.1:89913512-89942814 GCF_002201575.2 Neomonachus schauinslandi
GTGGATAGCCACATGCAGAAGAATGAAACTGGACCATTTCCTTACACCACACACAAAAATAGACTCCAAATGGTTGAAAGACCTCAATGTGAGACAGGAGTCCATCAAAATCCTAAAGGAGAACACAGGCAGCAACCTCTTTGACCTCAGCCGAAGCAACTTCTTCCTAGAAACATCGCCAAAGGCAAGGGAGGCAAGGGCAAAAATGAACTATTGGGACTTCATCAAGATAAAAAGCTTTTGCAAAGCAAAGGAAACAGTCAACAAAACCAAAAGACAACCAACAGAATGGGAGAAGATATTTGCAAATGACATATCAGATAAAGGGCTAGTATCCAAAATCTATAAAGAACTCATCAAACTCAACACCCAAAGAACAAAGAATCCAATCAAGAAATGGGCAGAAGACATGAACAGACATTTTTCCAAAGAAGACATCCAAATGGCCAACAGACACATGAAAAAGTGCTCAGTATCGCTCGGCATCAGGGAAATCCAAATCAAAACCTCAATGAGATACCACCTCACACCTGTCAGAATGGCTAAAATTAACAAGTCAGGAAACGACAGATGTTGGCGGGGATGCGGAGAAAGGGGAACCCTCCTACACTGTTGGTGGGAATGGAAGCTGGTGCAGCCACTGGAAAATATGGAGGTTCCTCAAAAAGTTGAAAATAGAGCTACCATATGATCCAGCAATTGCACTACTGGGTATTTACCCCAAAGATACAAAAGTAGCGATCTGAAAGGGTACGTGCACCCCGATGTTTATAGCAGCAATGTCCACAATAGCCAACCTGTGGAAAGTGCCAAGATGTCCATCGACAGATGAATGGATAAAGAAGAGGTGGTATATATATATACAATGGAATATTATGCAGCCATCAAAAGGAACGAGATCTTGCCATTTGCAACGACGTGGATGGAACTGGAGGGTATTTTGTTGAGTGAAATAAGTCAAACAGAGAAAGACATGTATCATATGATCTCACTGATATGAGGAATTCTTAATCTCAGGAAACAAACTGAGGGTTGCTGGAGTGGGGGGTGGGGTGGGAAGGATGGGGTGACTGGGTGATAGACACTGGGGAGGGTATGTGCTCTGGTAAGCGCTGTGAATTTTGCAAGACTGTTGAATCTCAGATCTGTACCTCTGAAACAAATAATGCAATATATGTTAAGAAAAAAAAAAAAAAAGAAGAAGGTAGCGGGAGGGGAAGAATGAAGCGGGGGAAATCGGAGCGGTAGACGAACCATGAGAGACGATGGACTCTGAAAAACAAACAGGGTTCTAGAGGGGAGGGAGGTGGGAGGATGGGTTAGCCTGGTGGTGGGTACTGAGGAGGGCACGTTCTGCATGGAGCACTGGGTGTTATGCACAAACAATGAATCACGGAACACTTCATCTAAAACTAATGATGTAATGTATGGGGATTAACATAAGAATAAAAAAAAAAATTAAAAAAAAAAAAAAAAAAAGAGAGACAAAGATTGAATTTGAATTGAAGAATTAGTAGGATGTGCAGAGACAGATGTATTCATTTCCTAGGGCTGCCATAAGAAATGACCATGAGCAGATGGCTGAAAAGAGAAATGCATTCTGTCACAATTCTGGAGCCTAAGTCCAAAATCAAAGTGTCAGCTGGGACAAGCTTCTTCCAAAAGCTCTAGTGAAGATCCCTTCCTTGCCTCTTCTACCTTCTGGTGGTTGCCTTCAGTCCTTGGCATTCCTTGGTTAGTAACAACATGACTACAAACCTCTGTCTCTTCACATGGCCTTCGCCTCTCTGTGTGTCTCTGTATCTGAATCCTTATTATAAAAACCCCAGGCATTGGATTTGGGATCCACCTTAATCTACTATGACATCATCTTAACTAATTACATCTGCAAAGACTCCATTTCCTTACATTCTGGGGTTCCGAGTGACATAAATTTGGGGAGAACATAATTCAAATGAATATATCAGATTATATAACTATAACTCTCAATGTGTGGACTATGAGAACAACTTTTGTGAAATTTGGCATTCACAGGTGTATATTCAAATTATTTAACCAGTAGTACAGTAATAATAGTAATATAGAAATCTATATATTTACATATTAAAATATTACATTTAGGGCTTTTTCTAAACAAACCAAACTGTGAAACTAATTATCAATTTTTACAGGTTATAGCATAAATCATTCATCAAATCATTCCAAAAATGTCCAAATGATCACTAGTATGATCTTTGGTGACATGACTGATGCCACTTGACATAGGAAACCACATCAAACTATCTTGATGACTTTCCATTGAATCAATAGTTATTAGGCCACTTTTAGTCATAAGAAGTCAGAATTTTCTCCTAAAACTGACAATATTCATTCTATTGCTGATCCTCTCAGTTTCTGCTGAACCAGCCCAAAAAAGTTTAATATTTAAAATAAAAAGTGTCCACTATTTTACATTTTCACTACGTTTATATTGACTGCCACAAAAGTCATGTATTGGAATGCCATAGACAATTAGGTCAAATCTTGCCTTCCTGACCAGAAAGTAGTGTAGTTGTTTGATAATTAACAGCAGAGATTCTACGGTCAGCTGCCTGGGCTCAAATTCTGGCTCTATAATTAAATAACTTTTCTCTACCTCAATTTCTTCACCTGGAAAGGGGATGATGATGCTGATAGTTATAATACACTACTGAGCTGATTATACATTTAGATAGTATTGCCTGGCATAGAGCAAGTGTTATGTAGTATTACTTATTTTATTAATAAGCCTGATATTTTCAATATCTATGATAAGTCAGCATTTATAAGTTTTAATGAATTGGAGATGAACTTCAGTAGGATTGCTTAAAAGAAGAGCCCAAATGCCTTGGCACCCCCTTATCCCAAACCACCCCACAGGCATAGCCATTCTTTAAGTCCTATCTCAGGAGTAACGCTCTCTCTGTACTAGTAGATTACATGATACACAGCTGGTGTCTACATTGGCCTCCATGACTGTCCCATGATTTGCTTTCTTGTCCATCATTGGCTTTCTCAGAGCCAAAGTCTTTGCTTCAAAAATAGCCATGTGGAGCGAAACTTGGGAAAACACTAGGCAATGGGGAGTATCCACAGATGCAGGTAACCAGATAGACAATAGGCACTTAGCACTGAGGTGCCAGTGATGCTACCAAGGGTGCCTCCTCTATCACCAGAGAAGTGGCTACTCTAGTCAGGGGCCCCATTCCCTGGCAGACAGAAGGTCAACAGAGGCCAGGACTATTCTTTTGTGGTGCCCTCCTATGGCTCCATTAATCTGGACAACAATGTGGTCAGGGTTTGAAGCAGCACATTAGGATACCCAAGAAGTGGGGACTTCTGGAAGCTAAATGACATTGTCAGTGAATAATCAAAACACACACTAGTCTTAGTGCTAGAGAAGGAAGGGTCCCGGTGGCCCACACCTGTGCTGTCAGCAACCTTGAGTTCCCATATCATGGGGATGACTCCAAAGGAGGATCTGAGGTGGCTCTGGGCAGGGTTCCAGTGTTTTCATGTCCTTTAATATATCAAAGTCCATCTTTTTATTATGTTATGTTAATCACCATACATCATTAGTTTTTGATGTAGTGTTCCATGATTCATTGTTTGCGTATGACACCCAGTGCTCCTTTCAGTACATGCCCTCTTTAATACCCATCACCAGGCTTACCCATCCCCCCACCCCTCTCCCCTCTAGAACCCTCAGTTTGTTTCTCAGAGTCCATAGTCAAAGTCCATTTTAAATATTCAAGAGAGGGCTGTGTGTATGTGGTATACTAAATGTATGTGACCATAGAGCTTTCCCTCTTTTAAAACATCTCTTCTAAATTCACTTTGTTAGATGAGTATAGTAAAAATATCACAGGTTTGGGAAACATTTGGGCTCAGATTTCACTCTCAATTGCATCACATATCAGTTTTATGACCTCACACACATCACATACCCTCTCTAATCTCATGTTCATTGCACCTTTTACAAGTCATTATTATAGCATAAGATCTGGAGAGAAAGGAAACTTTCAGAGATTGTGGCAGAGGAAGGCTTGCTGTTCACCAATTTTGCTCACCTTTTCTCTTGGGTCTACACTCAGTTCTTATGATTCAGCTAAAACATCAAGGAAGTAAAATTCCCAAGTGGACTGATTTCTCCTGCTGTTTTCTCAACCCTGTGTTTTGTGTGACTATAAAGTATTGATTCACTAGAGTAGTCAGCTTGGGCCGCCATATCAAAGTACCACCAACTGGGGGGTTAAACAATGGAAATTTGTTTTCTTGAAGTTCTGGAGGCTGGAAGTCCAAGGTCAAAGTTGTTGGCATGATTGGTTTCTTCTGAGGCCTTTCCCCTTGGCTTATCAATGGCTATCTTCTCAGAGGGGCTTCCCTCTGTGTGTGTCTGTGTCCAAATCTCCTCTTCTTATAAGGATACCAGTCATACTCAATTGTGGCCCACCCTAATGATTTTATTTTAACTTAATTACCTTAATTTGGTGATTAACAATCACCAAACTATGACTATCTTCCAAAGAGCTCAAATAAAGAAAACTGGTCCAGATAGTAGCCTTACACGCTTGCTAGCGTGTTGATCACAAATAAGTTAACACCTCTACATAAACTTACTCTACAAATGTCAATTTTACTCTCTACATGGAGATAATGCTTTATTGTGGGATGAGGAGAAAAAATAACTGTAGCAAATATAATTGGTGTTCCTCTGTTATTCAACTACAATGCATGTGATGTATTCGTTTAAACATGAAAGGAAGTGAACTTCAGACAGAATTCCTCCTGAGCAGAAAATAAAGCTAACCCCAATTATGACTGAAGTATCCTTTAATTACTGTGTTACATCACACTTGGATATATGGGAGGCACTTGTTCAAAGGATGAACAGTGTCTACAGGGTTCACACAGCCTTTTTTTTTAGAAGCATATCTGGGAAGGGAATTTTTAAATATATTTTTCAGGTCCAAAAATGTTTGAAAGCCAGAAAACAGAATGGAAAGAAAAATGGAACTTTGCACTGTTTTTAGAAATGTCTGCATTCTAGAAAAATTATCAAGTGCATTTTTCTATTAATAAAATTTATGTTGAAGGCATCAGGAGGAATCATCACTGAACGTAAACCTACCACATATATTGTTACTACATACATGTTTAGCTGTGATTTAGTGTCTCCACACCGTTCAAGCAGAGAAAGCTTCACTTATCTAACCAGAGGAGAGCTGCCTCACCAGCATGTAGAACCTTAAGTCTTTGCTACCTGATCACTAGAAAAATCTCTGTTGGAAGAAAGACACAGAGAGGGTCTTGTGGTCTTCGTGTTCCTCTCCTCTAGATACTCTTACAGTAATCCTTGGATTTTGTCAGACAAGCAAAACTGCTCCTCCCCTGGACCCTATCCTTTCTCTCCCACCCTGTAAAGCCCAAGAGAAGTCATGGCTTCACACTGAAGCATCAAAAAAGAAACCAGGCAGGCCTGAAACATGCCCTGGGGAGAAGATCTACCATTTGGACCAATAATAATAGCTATGTTACATTTATGGAGAACATATGATTTGCTCAGCACAGTTCTGACTTCATAGAATAAATTATAAATTATAGGAGAGGAATTTCTAGGTGTCTTGTTCACTGTTGTTTTCCCAGGGCATATCACAGGAACTCAATAAATATTTCATTCATTCCTCCCTCCAAACAACCCTCTGAGATTATTATCTTAACCTTAGACAAGAGGAAAATAAGGCCCAGAGACATTGAAACTTGCTTGGTTTTCACATCTAGTAAGAAGCAAACTTGGGACCAAGACCCGTCCTGTATCACCTTTAGTTACAAGCAAAGAAATTGGGCTCCTGGCCCAGACCTGGCTCCATAAGGACCCCATGCTTTGCATGGCCATTTTTCTCAAGAGTTTCTAAGTACCCAAAGGTTCCTGGGGTTGGCTAGGGTGGGCAGTGCCATCTGAAGTTGCCCCTGGCTTAGACTTGGATATGTATGAACACTGATCCCATCTTTCCTTTTCAGGGTGCTCCTGACACTCTGCTCTCCACATGGGATCAACCAGATGTCATGGGGCTCTCCAAAACTCATGATACAGTGTTGCTTTGTTGAATCCATGAACCACCCATGCTTCAACACAAGTGAATGCCTCACCCCTTCATGAAGCTTCATCCAGCCCATCTTTGGTTTGCATCTGCCTCATAGCAGAGCCTTTCTTGTGATAGTTCTTTCAGTTTTAGGAATCTTTGGTGTTTTCACAGATTGTTACCTACACTTGCTTGTTTTCCCAAATTACAGCTTGTGGACAGAAATGCTGTAGTATTTTTATCAGTTCTCCACATTGCTTAGCTCAATGCTGTCTGTCTAACAAGTCCTCAGTGAACAGTTGGAAAATGACCACAGGAAGGAGTAGGAAGCCTTATTTTATCATTAAGAAAATTACACTTATTCATGTAAGATTTTTTTTTCGAAGAGCCTAATCCTGAATAATTTTTTATTATACTACATTGACTTTCTCTAAGGATGTTTTTACTTTGCAGAGTGCAGGGGTAAAGGTTATTGAAATTTTCACAGAGAAGAGTGATTTTCATTCATTCGTTTATTCATTCATTCAATAAGCGTGGATTGAGGACTTACCATGAATTAAACGCCATGATGAGCACAAGTGGGATGAAGACAGAAGACAGGCCTTATTCTCAAAATGCTCATCTTCTACTTGGAAGAGGAAGAATCAGAAACCAAACAGATAGTACAGAAAAGCCAAAGTGAGAGAAGGGGAGGGAGGAGAGGCAGAAGGAGAGAAATGACTAGAACTCATTAGATTTTTATTGTTTGATATTAAAACACAATTTATCCACTTTAGTTTTGTTTTTCACCCTCTGTAGTTTTGTTTTTCACCATGTTCCCTGAAATTCATGAATGTACAGAACACATTGCTTATCTTTTTTTTTAATAATGATAAATTCACACATAGAGTAAGAGAATTAGATGGGATTAAAGATAAATAAATTGTACCCAGAAAATTTATACATATCTCTCTTTCATCTGGAACACTTTATAAGGTCATCCTTTTAATAATGAAATATTCAAAAAATTAAATATAAACAGCTCATCAAAGTTAGATATTAGTTATAATCCACTTTGATTATAATTAGTCTTTGAGATATCCTGCGGGCATGGCTGTTGGCTCTTGTTATTATTAGGTACACAGCAGTGACAAGAGGCAGGGGTCAGTCCCCACTGGTCTCATTGTCATAGGTACAAAGCTCATTAAATTTTTTTTTTTTTTAAACAGCATCTCCAGTCTGCTATGGCTGTGGGTCAGGCAGTCATATTCAGTCTGGAGTCAGAAATAAGGTTGCGGTTCAAGAACCAAGGCATTTTCTTCTGTTCTGATGCAAAAACCCTTGGATGTTGAGGCATATGAACCTTAAATCTGCCATTAGCACCTTGGGGGACACTTGTGGACATATATTCTCTAATGTGAAATGAAAGTGAGTTGAATAGTGATAAAAGAGAAAGGGAAGAAAAGTGTTGAAAGAGGAGGGGTTCCAAAGGCCAAACTCTTCTGCTTTATCATTTGCCTTCAGAATCTGACTCTAGATTAGTAGATAAGAGGAATTTGGCTCCAAAAAAAAGTAACTTTTCAAATACTTGGCCTTCTCACCTGAAACTGAAATTTAAAGTGATGTGATTAATGTATTTTATTTATGTCTTTAGGTAAGACCATCAAGACAACATAACTGCAGTTTCTGTTTTGAGGTTTTTTTTTTTAAGATCTTCAGAGTGCTTTGAGTGACGTGATTAACTCTTTACTAAATCTTAATCAAGTGTCCTCCAAAATAAAAGGAAGGTCAAACAAAAAAGTTATCCTTCATTAAAATGAATGGATGGAATTGATTTCATAAAATTATATTGTTGTTTAATGACTGTGGGAGATTGTGTACTGAGTAGAAAACTGACATTTTGCCTTAATCAATGCACATTTTATTAAAATCAATGTGGTCTATTATGTAAGGCCTATTGAAAGGAACTTTAATAAAGTTCAATCTATAAAAAGTAACCAACTCTAATTCAACTGAAATTTAATCTGATAGTAGCTACAGTGTTCATTCAACACATATTTATCGAGTGCTTACTATGTACTAGGCGCTTAGGAAGTATTTCTCAACAGTCATTTTTCCTTCCCTTTAGGTATGCAGCATGGAGTAACTAGCTCAAAATTTTGCATTAGATCCAAGTACACCTAAATGTATAGCATTGTCACTAGCACTTTAAAGAACTATTTCTGTCACACTGTAAATAAAACTTTACCTTGAAAAAAAAATTTTGAATGCTAATGTCCTTCCCAATGCTTATAAATAACTAGGTTGTTAAAGGAAAGTGAACTGTTCTCAATTCCAAGTTCAAAGGAAATTTTGGGAATAGAAAAATATGGCTACTTACGCCTCACAATGTCCATTGCTTTGTTTCTCCTGGGTTTCCCTCTCTTGCAATAAAAATTAGGTTTCTAGCCATGTCTACTTTCCAGTTTAGCTTCCAAGAAGCTAAGATGCTCAACTCCAGGAGCCAGGAGGTGGGAGTGTTACAGCTTGTTATTATCAGTCTCATGTCTTCATCTTGATCTTGACTGCCCGTTAAAACTTCTATTTCCCTGATCCTGATTCTTCATTCTTACTGATATTGAATTTCATTCTATTGCATCTGCATTTAATCTAAGATGCTCCAAAGCCATTAAAGAACAAAATGATTGAATAAAGTAAAATACAACTTTTTAAAAAAATTGATTTTTAACTATTTGAGGACGAAAACACTCTCTTAGTCATTATTTTCCTATCGCACTTTTCTGAATTCTTGTCACATAGCAGTTACTCAATAAATTCTTACCTAAATTCGGTAGATAACTTTATACACTAATTCAACAAGTATGCACTGAGTACCTACTATTTTCCAGAAACCCTGCTAACTACTGAGGCTAAAGGCAGAAGTTTGATAGGAGTTGTCAGAATAGCTAATTGATATAAGAAATAAATCCCAAATCTCAGAAGCCTAAAACAACCAGAGCTCATTGCTCACTCATGGCACTGTCCTGAGCTGGGGTGGTGGGGCTCTCTGTCTCAGTATAGAGGCTTCACTATCTTCCATGTATAGTCCCCCAAGTGGCCCTGGGTTTCAAAATCTAGCTGGAAGATGGAGATGAGAGAAACTGTGGAGGCTTCTGTAAGAGGGGGTTGTAGGGCCAGCCCTGAAGGGCTAGCCACTTCCACCCACATTCCAGGGGCCAGAATTCCATCCCAGAGTCCCATCTAACTTCAGCAAGTACAGATTTTTTTTAAAGGATCTGGGAAATGCCTTCTGGATGACCAGGAGGAAAAGGAAATGGGTTTGGTGAGCATCAAGCATTATATCCCTCATGGTCCAGGCTACTGGTTGCCATGGAGCAGTCAGCCCCTCCCCCCAGGAGACCACCTAGACACCTGTGTGGTTGCTCATGGTCCAGTGAGAGTCTCCTGCTCACCATATGCATATGCACACTCAATAAGCAACAGTGAGCCGAGGCCAGGAAAATAAAAATTCCCAGCCTGACCATGAAAGAAAGGAGGACACACAGAAGTCTCTGGCCCAGTTATGAGATCCAGCTGATTCAGGGTGAGGGAAGCTCCATGATTAAGCTTTGATTCTGTTTTCCAGGAGCAATGCCTCTGTCCACTCTCCACCATTCTCTCCATCATAGCTGAAGGGGATGTGGGGAGAGTCTTCCTTGTGAAAGTCACTGCTTCCCCAGCCTTCTTGCTGCAGCAAAAGTAGATCAAACTCAAGATCAAACAAGTACAGGGTTTTTTAATTGAGGGAAAAAGATTTGTATTTTTTAAGTTGAGGTAGAGTTGACACACGATGTTACATTAGTTTCAGGTGTACAACATAGAGATTTGACAAGTCTACATGCTATACTGCGCTCACCACAAAGGTAGCTACCATCTGTCCCCAGACAATGCTATATCAAAACCAATATAGGGACATATTCCCTGTGCTTTACCTTGCATCCCTGTGACTTATTTACTCCAAAATTGAAAGCCTGTTTTGTTTTGTTTGTGTATTTTCCAGGATTGAAGTTTTGTTCGCAGTAAGTCTTCAAAAATGCATTTAAATTCTGATCTCTTCTGATTCCAGTTGACCTATGTAGCTCCAGTAATACCCAAAGTTCTTTCTAAGATAGTCTTACCCTCTCTTTTTTTTTTTTTTTGATTTTTTAATTCCTTTGTGTTTAGTTTTTTTTACCGAGGTATAATGACATACATTACATTAGTTTCAGGTGTGCAACATAATGATTCAATATTTGTGTATATTGTCAAATGATCGTCGCAAGTCTAGTTAACCATACCTGGTTACAGAACTTTTTTCTTGTGATGAGAACCTCTAAGGTTCACTCTCATAGCAACCCTCAAATATGCAATACAGTGTTATTAATTATAGTCCCCATGCTGTGCACAACTTACTTATTTTACAACTGGAAATTTGTACCTTGACTCCCTTCACCCATTTTGTCTGCAACCCACCAATTCTGTTCCCTGTGTCTGTGAACTTTTTTTTTTTTTTTAGTTTCTAGCCTGGGTGGCTTAAACAACCGACATTTATTCTTCACAGCCCAGGTGGCTGGAAAATCTAAAAGCAAGTGGCCAGCTGACTTGGTTCCTGGTGAGAACCCTCTTCCTGATTTGCAAGTGGGTGCCTTCTTGCTGTGGCGTCACACGATAAAGATCAGCCCCCCCCCTCCCCTGTTTCCCCATAGAAGGGTACTAATCCCGTTACGAGGGCTCCACCTTCACAATTTAATTATCTCCTTGTGGAGAGTTTAGTTAAGCTACCCCATGGTATTGCTCCCTAGGCATCCATTTTGTTAACTGAGTGGCTTGTGGGGACCTCAAATTGACACTAACTCCTTCCCCTCTTGAAAGCTCATGCCTTTGACAGCAGCCTGCAGAGTTGCAGGCTGATATAAGTTACTGATATGACTTCCCCAAGAGCCCTTGTGGTCAACAGTCTCTTCTGCCTTCCAGGGCCTTCACCTTCTGCACCCCTTAGCTAAGACCCTGGTGAGGCTTACCGGAACCCCACGCTTTTGCTTTGAATTGACCAATCCAGCGTTGACTTGGGAACCCCAAAGCATTTCACCCACAGACCCTCATGAAGGCATGTGCCCCAGGTCCTGTCTCTCTCTCTCTCTCTCTCTCTCTCTGCATTCTGCCTTGACCTCACCCTGTGACCCCTCGAGGCATTCCAAGGACTCTTCCAGGACCCGTGAGTAATAAACTTTGTTATTTACATTTCCCTTGTGGTGTGTTGTTGAACCACAGTTCAACCATCCAGCACCAGGTGCTTCATTTAACAAGTGTTAATTTGACAAATTCATCACACTCCCAAAGGCTTTACCTCCAAACACCATCACACTGGGAATTAGGGCTTCAGCATATGAATTTGAGAGAATGTTTCAGTCCATAGCACACTTACTTCTATACTTCATGACCCCAAAGTCCATGTACTTGAGTGACATAGGAGGAACCAAGAATGGGCAGTGGTCAGTTCCTTGACAGGATCAGGGAAGACTTCACAGAAGAGGTAAGGTTTGAGTTTAATCTTGAAATAGTCCGGTGTTTACCAAGTAGATGAAACAAGAGAAAGAAAAAATAACAGCTGGTTATGGGGCACACCCAGCAGGTTAGAGGGACTGCAGGTATTTTGACAAAGCCAGAGCAGGGCAGCCCAGGGGACAGTCTCAAGGACTAACACTGGAAAGACAATTATGTTCCAGATAAGGGTCTAATTGGCTTTGCTTGGAAGTTTAGCCTACAAGGAATGGGGAATCTCTAAAAGACATTAAGCAGGGAAGTGATCAAATCACAGTTGTGCTTTGGAGAAACCTCCATCTTCGGTGAGGAGGATGAAGCAGAGTGAAAGGCAGGGCTCATAGAACGACCCCTGAGGGACAGTGACCATTTCAGGCAAGCAGTGACAAGGACACGGATGAGGCAGAGGCTGCAGAATGGAGAGGAGAGTTAAGATGTCAGAACTGTTGAGATGGAGAGACAGGGATTGCAGGCCAGGAGGAGTAACGATCCTCATTGCCCTCAGCAATTTGTTAGAGTCCACACTGTCTCCAGCTGTACAAACAAAGGGTCATCTCCACTATACCTATTCTAATGGTGAACTGGGAACAACTTTCAGCAGGCTAGATCTCCCACAGGGTTTTGTTCTTGACTCTTTTGTTCTTTGACTCTTGAGTGAAAGCCCAAGATTTCAGCCTAGCAGGCAAGCAGACTCCTGATCCTACAGAGAAAGGATTTAAGGAAAAGAGCAAATCAAAATAAAATTCCAGACTGGACCAGTGCACACTAGAGAAAGCTGAACCCTGCATCACCTTTAGTTAAGATACTATTCACCTGCTGTTGAGAGCTGGAACAAGAGAACAAGACAGTCGAAGAAAACACACACGATCTTACATACAAATAAAGAATGGCAATCATCTTCTGGCTTACTGGAGAGTCTACTTATTAACTTATTGAAAGCTAAAGATTTTCCAGGATTATTTAATCCATCAGCAGTTCCTTAGTTTGCTTGACCCAAATACAAAATCGAACACAAGCATTTATCCCCTTGGTGATTGTTTCTGTACCTTGCAGTATTTTAGAGTATGCATAAAGAGTTAAAATAGACATATTTGAGTTAAAATAGACATATTTGGTGAATCTAGTCTTTGTCAGGTTTGTTTCATTACTTTGCTCCTGTTCTACAGATGAAAGCCTTCTCTTTAGAAAAGTAGACCACCCTCAACCTGGACCATGTCTTCATCACCCAATACAAATGTGATATTAAGTTAGTGTAGCCTTACTCAGCACTACGTCATCAGGGAGAGTAGGGGCAAAACAAAAGAGCAAACGTTGTCTGACGGAAAAAGCACAGATTCCCCAGCCTGGAGACAAACTGTGGGTCCACTCATTCCCAGCTGTTTGGCCTTGGATACAGTGGTTAACCTCTCCAAGTCTACTAACGTAAAACATGGGCAGCGAAGACCAGCAACATATTTAGTAGGGGATAGTGGTGCTGGTGAACCTGGAGGTCTGAAACAAGATGCAGATGCCTATTTTTGCTCCACCTTGGTAAAGTATAAAGCCAGAGATGCTGATGAGACCCAGTTATCTGGGTGACTCAGTGAACTCTAAACCAGCCCCACTGATAAAGCGTCTATGGTAGTGTCCTACTTGGAGTAGGTGGTACAGAGCGGCTCCAGAGACTGCACTTCCTCAGTTCTAGAACATACATTTCTATTTGCATGTTAATGTATCTGAAGTCTGTATACATCTTACAACTAATCTATAATCAATTAAATATTATAACTCCCCACCTTACCACCACTCCAGGATGCTATCATAAAGTTAATGGAACAGTTTCCAATCAGTGGAATTTTGGGAAGGGGTAAATAAGATATTTCTACACAAGGCAAAGCAAGCCACTCCTAACCTATTTTCAGTGTATTTTAAAATTGGGCATCTCACACAACTTCTACATTTTTTTAGCTGGTGGGCATGATCAGAGTCCCCACATGAAGTCAAATGGGATCCTCCCATTTGGCTCATGGATTGCACATCCCTGTACCTTTGCTCAAATGATATCTTTTCCTGAAATGCTTTTCCCATCTTTTCTCTGACAAGCACCTGCTAATGTTTCAAGTTTCACCTGAGCCTCATCTCTTCTCTGAATCCCTTTCTGATATGGACATCTTTACCCACAAGTGGAAATGACAACTCTTTCTTGCCCCATAAGCTATTACTTCTGGAATGCGGCCGACATTTCATTGCATTTGCTTGTTTGTAGGTGAGTTGACTCTGCCTCCAGGCTCTCACCCTCTGGAGCAAGCAACCATATCTCATTCCTCCCCCAGCCACTGACATTTACTTAGAACATAGTAGGGATTTAAGAAGTCCTGTGGAACAAAGGAATAACTGTGCAGCATACTGGCCTTTGCCTATAAGGAACTCTATGAAGAAACTAAGCTTTCAGAGTAATGTACCAGTAATTTGTAACCAAAAATCTAAGTTGGAAGAGGGGTACCCTGGTGGTAAAAATTGAAAGCTGGAAACATTCTAAAATGCATGTCACTATTAGGTGGGCTTAAAGTGCTGTCCTGCTAAGTATGCTGGCTGTGGGGTTTATTCTGATTTCTTTATGAAACTGCATTTCCCTCATATACCATGCCTAAGTCCAATCTCTGCAGAGCTCCCCTGCTCCTCCTGTATGAATCAAACTGGGGATGCTCATCTTGTTGTCATATTCGCCTGACAGATAGATTTGCTATAACAAATGAAAACACTAAATAAGCAGCTCCCATCTATTTTTTATGGCTGATATTCATTCCCAGCAAACAGCAAATGTTATCCCGGGATGAAAGCAACTATAATTCCTGAAGTTTTCACTTTGTTGTAAATCATAGTGAATATTTCCATTGTAAGACTTTTTTAAAAATGTAAAGCAAAAGCTAAAATACGTGTAGTTTTGAAATTCCTTAGAATGTCTCACAACAAAGTTTTGTTCTGGAAGCAACTGCAGTGAAAATGGCCATAGGAAACGTCACGGAAGGGTTAAAAATCTCACCACAAACATTTAACTTAATTATACTTTATAAATAAATATATACGCATATATACATCTATAGATAGATGCAATCAAGTGCTCAAAGACAAGATGCTTAATTACAGATGCCTCAGCTCCTGTCAATGTCACACTTACATTTTCTTACCAGACTCTAAGGTCATCACTACAACTGGCAGCATTCCTGAACCTAAGATGTCGTAGCAGCAGCTAGTGGAGGCCCACAAACTCACCTGCCATTCAAACCCTCCTCTCCTCCTTGGAGAAACCTGACTGGAAGAGCCAGGGCAAACAGAAAAGAATTCTGGGAGATGAATAATAATAAGAGCTAATGATTACTGGGGCATCTGGGTGGCTCAGTCGGTTGAGCATCCAGCTCTTGGTTTTGGCTCAGGTCATGATCTCAAGGTCGTGAGATGGAGCCCCGTGTGGGACTCCACTGGTTGTGGAGCCTGCTTAAGATTCTCTTTCTCCTTCTCCTTCTGCCCCTCCCTCCTGCTCTCTCTCTCTTTCTCTCTCAAATAAATAAATAAATCTTTAAAATACATATACTTTTTAGCTACCCTGCCCGGGCCCCCGGACCGGAAGCGCCGCGCTTGAACCCCAACCTCCTCGTCTATCTTGAAACACCAGCGCCGCCAAGATGCCGGCTTACCACTCTTCTCTCATGGACCCTGACACCAAACTCATTGGAAACATGGCACTGTTGCCTATCAGAAGTCAGTTCAAAGGACCTGCCCCTAGAGAGACAAAAGATACAGATATTGTGGATGAAGCCATCTATTATTTTAAGGCCAATGTCTTCTTCAAAAACTATGAGATTAAGAATGAAGCTGATAGAACCTTGATATATATAACTCTCTACATTTCTGAGTGTCTAAAGAAACTCCAGAAGTGCAATTCCAAAAGCCAAGGTGAAAAAGAAATGTATACGCTGGGAATCACTAATTTTCCCATTCCTGGAGAGCCTGGTTTTCCACTTAATGCAATTTATGCCAAACCTGCATACAAACAGGAAGATGAGGTGATGAGGGCCTACTTACAGCAGCTGAGACAAGAGACTGGACTGAGACTTTGTGAGAAAGTTTTTGACCCTCAGAATGATAAACCTAGCAAGTGGTGGACTTGCTTTGTGAAGAGGCAGTTCATGAACAAGAGTCTTTCAGGACCTGGGCAGTGAAAGGAGCCTGAGCAGACACTTTCCACAGCCGTGGGCAGCATTTTACAGCAAGATGTACACAGTTATTTGCCTTTATTTGATAAAGTTTTATACAGAAGAGAGGAGAGCATGTCTTCACTTGAAGAGCTCTTTATCAAGAATTTGGGTGAGGGAGGGAAAAATGGGTGATTTGAAATTTTCTGCAGTATTAAGCTGGTGCTTAATAAAAATAAGTAAGAATAAAAAAAATAAAAATAAAAATAAAATAAAATACATATACTTTTTAAAAAGAGCTAATGATCATTAAGTACAAAAATATATACATTTTAAAAAGAGCTAATGATCAGTAAGTACGTCATATGCACTCTATCCTTTTATTCTTCATGATTCCATTTAGGGACAGGTACCCAGATTAGTACCACTTTATAGATGAAGGTATTGAGGCTTGGAAAGGTTAAGGAAGTTGCCCCAAATCATACTGTTTTAAGTGATAGACAACTTGAAAAGAGCTGACTTTCAACTGGATTTGGAGAGCAATAGAAACACACACAAAAAAAGCTGAAATGCCCTATATGATTCTCCTTCTTCATTTTCGAACTTGAATTAAGAAGAGAAAAGTGAGGGGCGCCTGGGTGGCTCAGTCGTTAAGCATCTGCCTTCGGCTCAGGTCGTGATCCCAGGGTCCTGGGATTGAGCCCCACATCGGGCTCCCTGCTCGGCGGGAAGCCTGCTTCTCCCTCTCCCACTCCCCCTGCTTGTGTTCCCTCTCCCGCTGTCTCTCTCTCTCTGTCAAATAAAATTAAAAAAAAAAAGAGAAGAGAAAAGTGTAATGGTCATGCATGTGAGCAAATGATCTTTCCACTAGACTCATTCTTTCAGCATTTTAAGAAATCCAACAAAGTTCTACCTACTCATAATGTTCCTAAAAATCTGACTATGGCATTCTTAATGTTTCCAGACAGTCTCAATCCCTACAGTACCATATCTGTGTCCTGTGTCCATCTGAGATGGACACGACTAGAAATTGACCATACATCCAATTTCTTTCCATCTCCCCCAATTTCAAAGATTTCTAAAAAAAGAAATAATGAGAGGATTAAAATTTCAAAATAGTATTTGTGAGTTACATGTTACCTTCAGCCGAGGAGCTATTGGTACAATTTCTTAAGCACCACCCACTATGCCCCAGTCACCTATGCAAGGATGTCTATATTCTCTAGCTCATTTCATTTTTACAACATCCCTATATTAAAAAAAAAAAGTTTTAAAACCAGAGGTTAAATAAAGTATCCAAGGTCATCGTGGGATTAAGAGGAGGAATCAAAATATCAGCATGGGTCTGACTACCTATCCAATATAAGACACCCTCGCATCCTGCTCTTCAAATGGGACTAATGCAAAATACTTAGCAATAGACTCAGAACTGGGCTTTTTAGCACTTCCTCTCTGTTTGTTTTCTGCTTTTATTTTTAATACTTAAAAATGTCTTGCACAAAGCCATCCTCTGATTTTTTTTTTTCTGAGAGGTGCTGAATAAACAGTTTTGGTGATGTGTGGCCATGGTTGCACACTTGTCAGAATCCAATTACTAAACTGATATCTAGGTATTTATTGCTGTCATAAGAACTCTGCACAATGGCTTTGAAAAATTGCCCTGACTCATGGTTCATATCTGAGGCTTTATCAAATGCACATTTTTTAATATAATGTGGGTGCCAAGAGGTTACAGGCACATTGCATTCATATTCAGTAACACTCTATAATCCTGAAAATAAAATACTGGCTTACGTATCAGGAAAATTCCTTCCTGTTTATATTTCTTATTCTAAAACCATAAGTAATCTATGAGAAGAATGTGGCAGTTTCTAAATAGGAAAGACAGTTAAAGAGCTTTCAGAAAATGGAAAAATGGTCAGTGAAACATAGAAGTAAGGATTAATACTCTACTACATTCCACACAAATGCAAGGCATTGTTTGAGATCAGCAATTAATAATGGCATATTTGATTCCAATGAAGTTTCCTCTGAACACACATCTAATTACTAGAACATCTACTGAGAAGATTTTGGATAGCACCATAATGCTTAAGATATTTCTCTTTTAATTTGTCAACATAAAATAGGTAGAGCACACTACCCTCTTGCTGTAGGGAATGTTTATAGGGAGCCAAAACTATTGTCATAATAATTTAGATAAATTTTGTATCTTCAAACAATAAATTAACTTGTAACTATGGAAGCTCTCCCAAGTATGTATGTATTTACTTATTTATTTTAATTTTTATTTATTTGAGGAGAGAGAAAGCATGAGTAGATGAGGAGGAAGTTGGGGGAGAACCTCAAGAAGACCCCCATGCTGAGTGCAGAGCCCGACCCAGAGCTTGATCTCAGAACCCTGAGATCATGACCTGAGCTGAAATCAAGAGTCGGACACTTAACTGACTGAGCCACCCAGGCAGCCCAGCTCTCCCAGGTTTTTAAAATGATCCTTTGCATGCCCATTATTTCCTTCTTCCCACCCATGACACCAACCACTCCCAATTGCTAGGATCTTCATCAAGGAAGGAAGAGTGGTTTGAACAACCCTCCCTACAATTGACCAAAAACTCTGTTCTTTTCAGAGATTCCACTCTGACTCCTCAGGAAACTTACTGACAGACAGCGTGCCCTGGTCAACTCAGAATTTTAGGAATGGAAACAATGATTCCCAAATGATTGTAGATTCCAGGACTCTGAACTCCAAACCAGAGCTGGCTTTCTATCATCCATTGTCTTCTTGCAGCTCTCAAGGCAGACCACTAAAAAATGTCACTTGATGAGGTAACTCATTATTCCAACATCCCCACAAAAGCCCAGTAGCTGGTATCTTCCTGAAGGAAGGAATAGAGAAAGATAAAGCATCAAGTAGAACCTGTTAACTATAAATGCACACCAGTGAAGAAAGAAATGTGATGGATAATGGTCCAGGTTGAGGAGGATGAAAAAAAGAAAAGCACCAGAGCATATTGCACACCTGTCACGTGCCTAGAGCTGCCAGCATTCTGTAAGGCAGGGCTCCATCCTCAGCACTGTTGGCATTTGGACTGAATAACTCTCCATTTTGGGGTCTGCGCTGGGCATCATACAATATTTAGTAGCTTCCCTGGCCTCTCCCTGCTAGATGCTCGCAGCACCATTCTACACCCCAGTTCTAACAATCAAAAATGTTTTCAGACATTGCCAAATGCCCCAGTTGAAAACCACAGTTATAAAGTATGTAAATTAATCTCAGTGATGCCCTTAAGGAAGGCACTCTCATGCTTGTTTTAAGAGGGAAAAAATACAGGAGACTGTGAACACTTACATAGAGCTAATTATGGGCCAGGCATCCTTGAAAGTACTTTATATATAAACTCACCTAATATAAACCCCATGGGTTCAAATATAACATAATAGTTATTATTATCCCCATTTTACAGATGAGGAAGCTGAGGCACAAGCAGGTAAGGAACCTGCCTGAGGTCACATTTGTAGTAACAGAGCCAATGCTCACACCCAAGCAACGTGCGTTCCTCTGCAGGGCTGCTGGCTCCCTGGGCTTGCCAAAGTTGGTCTCACTCCAAGAGGAGACCAGGAATTCCACCCCAAGGCCATTCTTCTTCTACCACATAAAGCTGTCTCCTAAAACAGAAGGAGGGATAACGGACTACAGGATGATGCTGTACGCACGAGGACAACTCTGGAACACCTGTATTTCCAATGAAGAAGAACAGCATCTTCCACTTTGTAAACCAAATATGACACATGCTTTCCAGACTCCCATGGAGAGTCCACAGGCTTAAGGAAGCAGTCAGGTGTTCCAGGAAATGATAGGCCCTGTCTTCCCTGGGGAACAATTTCTGACCATCTTTCCCCTGTTCACAACCTGGCCACTCTTTGTTCACCCAACTCAAAGAACATATCCTACCATAGATTATTTTTCTACAAGAGTAAACTTTTACAACTGGGACTACAATGGTTAATTTGGTGTGTCAGTTTGAGTGGGCTAAAGGAGGCTCAGCTGGTAAAACATTATTTCTAGGCGTGTCTATGAGGGTGTTTTAGGAAGAGATTAGCATTTGAATCAGATTCAGTAAAGATTGCCCCCGTCAATGCAAGTGGGCATCATCCAATCCACTGAGGACCTGAATAGAATGAAAAGGAAGGGCCAATTTGTTCTTTTTGCTTGAGCCATGACATTCATCTTCTCCTGCCCTCGGGCATCAGTGCTTCTGGTTCTTGGGCCTTCAGATTCAGACTGGGACTTAAACCATCACCCTCCTGATTCTCAAATTCTCAGGTCCTCAGACTTGGACAGAATTATACCATCAGCTCTCTTGGTTCTCCAGTTTGCAGATGACAAATGGTGGGACTTCTCATAATCATACAATATATGTAGCTATAGTGGCTGATGATGGCTATATGATGTACATATATATTATATATATATATCAAGAGAGATTTATTATAAAAATAATATAAAATATAGTTTATATGTTAATATAATGTTAATATTAATTAAAAATATAATTTCATATATATATGCCATATATATCTCTCATATACACATATGGTATGTATATATCTATCTCTTGTTGGTCTGTTTCTCTGGAGAACCCTAACTAATACAGCAGTGTCCTAACTGCTTCTCTGTATAATACAGAAGCAGAAATGTGGGTTGGATTACTCAGTTATTAATTAACAATTAATAAACAGGGAAGAAAGCCTACTTGCTCAATGTGCAGGCTCTTGAGGAAGGAAAAGTCAGGTTCGAGTCCTAGCTTCACTGTTCACCAGCTCTGTAAGTCCAGAGTCCTGCGGCATCAAGTTAGATGGGGATAGCAAGCACCACTTCTTAAGAGTTCTCTTAGGCACTACACGAAAGCCTCTGTCAAGGGGCTGGAAGGTCAAGCACTCTGTGGGTTGAGTGAGGACATGGATGAAGGAGGGTTTTGATGTGAGAGAGGACATTGGGCTTTCCTCCACAGGACAGAACAGGTGAGATAAATGTGAATCCCCTGTGCTGCTCGATTAGCAGATTCCAGACCAATTGCAACATCTTCTCTTCCCTGAAATGAGGCAGCCTATTGATTCTGCTTTGAAAAATCAAGATCTTATTTCAGGGAACATAACTTCTTTTTTTTTGCTCACAAAGAAGCAATGCTAAAAAAATAAAATACCTATGCATCCCTCTAGAGCATGGATGCAAATGGGTTGAGGCAGTAAATATGACTGTTCCACGAGTCCATTTTTACAATAACACTTCTCCCAGGGGCATCAATATTAATAAAGTCACACTTTCCAGGAGGGTGAATTGCTAAATCTACAAAGTCTTCCTGGGTAGAAATTCTAATGGATGCAGCTTCACACCTCAGTGGCAGGCAGAGATAGCTGGAGGGATAGTCAGGAAGGAAAGACACTCGGGAATGCAGATACAGGACTGCATTCCACTAACCATTTAGGCAATAGGAACCCCTCCACTGGACTCCCTAAATCATCATTTCCATTCTGGTCATGTCCCCCCCCCCCCCCCCCCCCCCCCGCCAAACACTGACCCTTTATGACACCCTGAAGGAAAGAAGAGCCAAGAAGAGTTCTGGTATACATCCTACAATTTATGCTACAGACACTCACAAGAAGTTACTCAGCTAAAGCTTATTGTCTTCTCCTCTTCAGGAACTCCAGAATTCTCCTTTCTGCCCCATTTCTCCAATGGTGTTTTCCCACCTCCTCTGGGGCTCAATATGCCAAGTGACTGCCTCTCTTAAATTCCTTCCCCCTTTCTTTCTTCCAGAAAATTGCCACTAGGGAGCAATGATATCTTAATTATCTAGTTTGAACTGAGAAGCTTAATCTTTTCTAAAATCAAGAGTATATCATTCTAAACAGATACCTCTATAACACCAAACAGAGGATAATAACAGCGTGTTCAAAGACAAAACCTCTAGGGTCAATGTTTCTAGATTTTGTTATTGTTTTCCCCCTTCTTTAATTGCTATCAATCCCAGCCATCTTGATTCTCATTAGATTCTCTAGTCTGGGAATGGAGTTATGCTTTGTTATTCCTTAACCCCCTCTTCTTAGAGTCAAAACTATCCTAGGACATCAAGACACTATTCCACTTCGCCGTCAAAACTCCCTACGGAGATGCCTGCCATGGGTCGTTCAGAAATGACTCCAGTGACAGAACCTGTTATTGAAACCATCTACTAAAGGTTTTAGTGCCCTCTATTAAACCTTCCAGATTGTATAAAGAGGAGACAAAATCTACTCTCGTGATGAAGTACCTAACAACCCAGGGAGAGCAGAAATGACTTCCAATCAGGAAGACATTTTCTACTTAACTCCCTAAATTGGATAAAACAATCTACAGCTCCACACATATTTTTTTGGTGGCTGCTGATGGCTAGATGTATGAGAACATAGACACAATAGCACCTCGAATGGCAAGTGCTTGAGCTCCAAAGCAACCAGCTTCTCTTGGCCTCCAGGTACCATTAACGATTCTAACAAACCAGAACCTTTGGAAAGCAAATTTAAACAAGGGTTTAATTTATTTCTGTTTGGTTAAGCCAAGATTCAAAATATCTCCATCCCATTTTCCCAGAGAAGGTTGCCTTTTAAACAAAGATGCCTGATTTGGCAATTCAAAGCAATACGTTTCTCATGCTATAATGTAAAACAAGGCCCGTCATTAAGAGAGCTGTAACTATTACCAAGTGGAATGCATTCTTTCATTTATAACATGCTTATTAAAGGTCTACTACATGTCAGGTACTGTTCCACACTGTTCCAGGGGACTGGACACACCAGGGCGAACAAAACAGACTGAAATCCCTCTCCTCCGGGAATTGGACATCTGCTTCTAATTCTGGAATGTAGGGTTATATTTTTATTTCCTGAATATCTTATCTGGTATCTGACACAGCGCCGGCTTTATGACTCTTCCTTTAATAGCCAATGTGCACTGAGTGCATATTACGTGCCCCAAACTGAAGGATCCAGAATGAATAAGTCTTGATCCTTGCTCATGGGATGTCACAGTCCCTGGCACCAGCCTGGTAGAGCAGCTGCAGCAGAATTCCACACAGGGCCAGGGGAGCAGCAGGAGATGGGGACAAGAGAACTAGAGGAGGCAAGAAGGGTTTTATAGAGGAGGTGCTGCTAGAGCTGAATCTTGGAGTATGAAGTAGCTGATCCCCAGGTAAATGGAGCCAGGCATAGCGGTAGTGGAGGGATGGACCCTCCAGGCAGAGAAAATAATATGAACCAAGACAAAGAGAGAAAAAATCAACCTGGTGGATTTGGAATGGCCAGAAGATAATACTTGGTCCCTTATCCTAAACCAGAGATGGCGTCCTATGGAAGAAACATCAAGGCTTTCTCAGCCCCCTCTTGGGGCAAATGAGTCCCAACCCAAACCTATACCACTTCCAAGAAAGAAGTTCCAGTTCTTTATAAAAGACAGAAAAGATCAAGCCCACACATGCTTCTGTGAATAGAATAGTTAGCACTGAGTCAGACAAGAAGCACTTGGGGGCTTGAGGGACAGAAATGATGCAGGGCTCAGTCCAACCTACACTACCAAAGCCCAAAGGAAGATGACAGGTCATCAAGTTTTCTGAAAGGCACACTTTCTAGGGCTTATATGTGGGTCACTTTGATGGCCAGTCCTTAATATACCTTTAAACACATCCTTCACTGATGGGCCCATTTGTCTCTAGCCTGGCTCACTATGGGGAGTTAAATATGCCTTTAATATTTATCTGTGCTGTGAAAACTGCTTCTACATGCATCCCTTTGAGGGAAATAGCCAAGATCAATGCAGGACTGACGTATACTAAATGAAGAAACAAACAGAAATATTTATTTCTCTGTCCACAGACCACAGTGCCTCCTGAGGGAGAGAACAAATTGGCAAAAACAATATAGTACTCCAAGCGGACATTGACTGTCTCTATGAAGGCCAGCGCCGTAAAACATTTTTTTTCTTTTCTTCATAAGAGAGCAACTATGCAAAAACATAATAAAAGGAAAATTTAAATGCAGTTTTTTCATGACTGTTCTGGGAGTAGATGTCTCAAACCTTATTTTGGTTGGGGTTATAATAAGTAGTACCATCGAGTACCAGCTGCTCTAAATACTTTATCCCATTAAATTCCAACTCCTCCAATTTAAGTATCATTATTGACATTTCTCACATTATGGAACAAGCAAGGTTGGGGAGCTATCTTGCCTAAGGGACTCAGTAGCACTGGTGCAGTTTGTATTTAAACAAGACTCATCTGGATCCAAACACTGTGCTATTTCTTCCAGGTACGGTACTCTCCGTGAGCTTGGGACATGACTATCTAAATATGTAACATATCAACACGGAGACTGGATGTCTGAGGTGAGTTTCCCCAGAAGCCAATCCTGAGACAAGGATGATAAGCAAATTATTTATTAAGGAGAAACTGGTGAGAGACAGAGGGGCAGACAGACAGAAAAGGAGAAGAAGCCAAGTAAAGGTGCCGTTTCAAACAAAGAACATCCTGCAGAAGCAGCTTCAGCCAATCCTGCAGGGAAACCAGGGGTGTAAGTTACATCCAGAGCCATCTTGCCCAGGTAAGGAGCCGGGCCTCCAATATCTTGCACCTGTAGGTGACTGGGAAGGGCCACCCTGGAATAAGGTCAACTTAGACACCCTGGCTCTCCTAGAAATCATCCCATGTGCCTGAAGATTGTACTTGAAATAAGGTAAGAACTCACCAAATTTGGGGGAGTATTACATGGAAACATTGAAACAGATCTCAAAGGAGGTCTGTTGTATTTCAAAGCAAATGCCCACAGCCAAAAATTAGAGCACATCTTCATTCTCCAACAATTAGACCCACAAACAGCACCAGTACCAGTCCCTGCCTAACTAATCTGGAAACAAGGGCTTGGATCCCCCCGTATCTGCCCCTCTCTCCCCTGGTCACTGCATCTGACCAGGGCAGCAGCGGCCTTGAACTTGGTGCCACCAACCGCAACTGTGGACCTGGGGATCTTTTCTTAAGTTTCAGGCGTCTGCTCAGGGGACCTGGAGTATGTCCCCCGGTTACCCCTGTACTTCCAAGCCTCAGCTATTTATCAACAAGCTTGTCCAGTCTTTCTAGTACTTTGGCACATCTAGAGTCTTTGTTTGGTTCTTGCCATTTCCTCTCTTTGAGTAGCATAACCTAACTCCTCGAAGCCATGACAGAGAGCTGCATAGTGTAAGGTTGTCAAGGTTATCAAGACATTGGCTTGCAACCTGCTTGCGCCACTTGCCAGCCCTGAATCTTGGGTAAGTAACCCAACTCCTCTGAGTTTCATCACCTGTTCAATGGAGAGCAAGAAGACTAAAAGTCAGGAGTTCTTGTGAGAATCTAATGTGGTGATGTATAAAACAACCACCCGATCATGGTAGGTACCTTTTTCACTGTTATTGCTATTTTATTTATTTTTTTATTCTTATGTTAATCCCCATACATTACATCTTTAGTTTTAGATGAAGTGTTCAATGATTCATTGTTTGTGCATAACACCCAGTGCTCCATGCAGAATGTGCCCTCCTCAATACCCACCACCAGGCTAACCCATACTCCCACCCCCCTCCCCTCTAGAACCCTGTTTGTTTTTCAGAGTCCATCGTCTCTCATGGTTCGTCTACCCCTCCGATTTCCCCCGCTTCATTCTTCCCCTCCCGCTACCTTCTTCTTCTTTCTTTATTTTTCTTAACATATATTGCATTATTTGTTTCAGAGGTACAGATCTGAGATTCAACAGTCTTGCACAATTCACAGCGCTTACCAGAGCACATACACCCCCCGGTGTCTATCACCCAGTCACCTCATCCCTCCCACCCCACCCCCCACTCCAGCAACCCTCAGTTTGTTTCCTGCAATTAAGAATTCTTCATATCAGTGAGATCATATGATACATGTCTTTCTCTGTTTGACTTATTTCACTCAACATAATACCCTCCAGTTCCATCCACGTCGTTGCAAATGGCAAGATCTCATTCCTTTTGATGGCTGCATAATATTCCATTGTATATATATACCACCTCTTCTTTATCCATTCATCTGTCGATGGACATCTTGGCTCTTTCCACAGTTTGGCTATTGTGGACATTGCTGCTATAAACATCGGGGTGCACGTACCCCTTCGGATCCCTACTTTTGTATCTTTGGGGTAAATACCCAGTAGTGTAATTGCTGGATCATATGGTAGCTCTATTTTCAACTTTTTGAGGAACCTCCATACAGTTTTCCAGAGTGGCTGCACCAGCTTGCATTCCCACTAACAGTGTAGGAGGGTTCCCCTTTCTCCGCATCCCCGCCAACATCTGTCATCTCCTGACTTGTTAATTTTAGCCATTCTGACTGGTGTGAGGTGGTATCTCATTGAGGTTTTGATTTGGATTACCCTGATACCGAGCGATATTCAGCACTTTTTCATGTGTCTGTTGACCATTTCGATGTCTTCTTTGGAAAAATGTCTGTTCATGTCTTCTGCCCATTTCTTGATTGGATTCTTTGTTCTTTGGGTGTTGAGTTTGATGAGTTCTTTATAGATTTTGGATACTAGCCCTTTATCTGATATGTCATTTGCAAATATCTTCTCCCATTCTGTCGGTTGTCTTTTGGTTTTGTTGACTGTTTCCTTTGCTTTGCAAAAGCTTTTTATCTTGATGAAGTCCCAATAGTTCATTTTTGCCCTTGCTTCCCTTGCCTTTGGCGATGTTTCTAGGAAGAAGTTGCTTCGGCTGAGGTCAAAGAGGTTGCTGCCTGTGTTCTCCTTTAGGATTTTGATGGACTCCTGTCTCACGTTGAGGTCTTTCAACCATTTGGAGTCTATTTTTGTGTGTGGTGTAAGGAAATGGTGCAGTTTCATTCTTCTGCATGTGGCTGTCCAATTTTGCCAACACCATTTGTTGAAGAGACGGCCTTTTTTCCATTGGACATTCTTTCCTGCTTTGTCAAAGATGAGTTGACCATAGAGTTGAGGGTCCATTTCTGGGCTCTCTATTCTGTTCCACTAATCTATGTGTCTGTTTTTGTGCCATACCATGCTGTCTTGATGATGACAGCTTTGTAATAGAGCTGGAAGTCCGGAATTGTGATGCTGCCAGCTTTGCTTTTGTTTTTCAACATTCCTCTGGCTATTTGGGATCTTTTCTGGTTCCATACAAATTTTAGGATTATTTGTTCCATTTCTTTGAAAAAAGTGGATGGTATTTTGATGGGGATTGCATTGAATGTGTAGATGGCTCTAGGTAGCATTGACATCTTCACAATATTTGTTCTTCCAATCCATGAGCATGGAACGTTTTTCCATTACTTTGTGTCTTCCTCAATTTCTTTCATGAGTATTTTATAGTTTTCTGAGTACAGATCCTTTGCCTCTTGGGTTAGATTTATTCCTAGGTATCTTATGGTTTTGGGTGCAATTGTAAATGGGATTGACTCCTTAATTTCTCTTTTTTCTGTCTTGTTGTTGGTGTATAGGAATGCCACTGATCTCTGTGCATTGATTTTATATCCTGCTAGTTGACTGAATTCCTGTATGAGTTGTAGCAGTTTTGGGGTGGAGTCTTTTGTGTTTCCCACATGAAGGATCATATCATCTGCAAAGAGTGAGAGTTTGACTTCTTATGGGCTGATTCAGATGCCTTTTATTTCTTTTTGTTGTCTGATTGCTGTGGCTAGGATTCTAATACTGTGTTGAATAGCAGTGGTGAGAGTGGACATCCCTGCTATGTTCCTGACCTTAGGGGGAAAGCTCTCAGTTTTCCCCATTGAGAATGATATTGGCTCTGGGTTTTTCATAGATGGCTTTTATGATATTGAGGTATGTACCCTCTATGCCTATACTCTGAAGAGTTTTGATCAAGAAAGGGTGCTGTACTTTGTCAAATGCTTTCTCTGCATCTATTGAGAGGATCATATGGTTCTTGTTCTTTCTTTTGTTAATGTATCACACTGATTGATTTGCAGGTGTTGAACCAACCTTGTAGCCCAGGGATAAATCCCACTTGGTTGTGGTGAATAAATCTTTTTAATGTACTGTTTGATCCTATTGGCTAGTATTTTGGTGAGAATTTTTGCATCCATGTTCATCAAGGATATTGGTCTGTAATTCTCCTTTTTATGGGGTCTTTGGTTTTGGGATTGAGGTAATGGTGGCCTCATAAAATGAGTTTGGAAGTTTTCCTTCCATTTCTATTTTTTGGAACAGTTTCAGAAGAATAGGTATTAATTCTTCTTGAAATGTTTGGTAGAATTCCCCTGGGAAGCTATCTGGCCCTGGGCTCTTGTTTATTGGGAGATTTTTGATGACTGCCTCAATTTCCTTAGTGGTTATAGGTCTGTTCAGGTTTTCTATTTCTTCCTGGTTCAGTTTTGGTAGTTGATACATCTCTAGGAATACATCCATTCCTTCCAGGTTATCTAATTTGCTGGCATAGAGTTGCTCATAATATGTCTTATAATTGTTTGTATTTCTTTGGTGTTGGTGGTGATCTCTCCTCTTTCATTCATGATTTTGTTGATTTGGGTCCTTTCTCTTTTCTTTTTGATAAGTCTGGCCAGGGGTTTATCAATCTTGTTAATTCTTTCAAAGAAACAGCTCCTAGTTTCGTTGATCTGTTCTACTGTTCTTTTGGTTTCTATTTCATTGATTTCTGCTCTGATCTTTATTATTTCTCTTCTCCTGCTGGGTTTAGGCTTTATTTGCTGTTCTTTCTCCAGCTCCTTTAGGTGTAGGTTTAGGTCGTGTATTTGAGACCTTTCTTGTTTCTTGAGAAAGGCTTGTATTGCTATATACTTGCCTCTTTGGTCTGCTTTTGCTGCATCCCAAAGATTTTGAACAGTTGTGTTTTCATTTTCATTGTTTTCCATGAATTTTTAAAATTCTTCTTTAATTTCCTAGTTGACCCATTCATTCTTTAGTAGGATGCTCTTTAGCCTCCATGTATTTGAGTTCTTTCCGACTTTCCTCTTGTGATTGAGTTCTAGTTTCAAAGCATTGTGGTCTGAAAATAAGCAGGGAATGATCCCAATCTTTTGGTACTGGTTGAGACCTGATTTATGACCTAGGATGTGATCGATTCTGGAGAATGTTCCATGGGCACTAGAGAAGAATGTGTATTCTGTTGCTTTGGGATGGAATGTTCTGAATATGTCTGTGAAGTCCATTTGGTCCAGTGTGTCATTTAAAGTCTTTATTTCCTTGTTGATCTTTTGCTTAGATGATCTGTCCATTTCAGTGAGGGGTGTTAAACTCCCCCCCTATTATTGCATTGTTGTCAATGTGTTTCTTTGCTTTTGTTATTAATTGCCTTATATAATTGGCTGCTCCCATGTTAGGGGCATAGATCTTTACAGTTGTTAGATCTTCTTGTGGAATAGACCCTTTAAGTAGGATATAATGTCCTTCCTCATCTCTTATTACAGTCTT
>NC_058405.1:89943314-89961049 GCF_002201575.2 Neomonachus schauinslandi
ATATACTGCCCTCTTAGGACTGCCTTTGCTGCATCCCAAAGATTTTGAACAGTTGTGTTTTCATTTTCATTGGTTTCCATGTATTTTTTTAATTCTTCTTTAATTTCCTGGTTGACCCATTCATTCTTCAGTAGGATGCTCTTTAGCCTCCATGTATTTGAGTTCTTTCTGACTTTCCTCGTGTGATTGAGTTCTACTTTCAAAGCATTGTGGTCTGAAAATAGGCAGGGAATGATCCCAATCTTTTGGTACCAGTTGAGACCTGATTTATGACCTAGGATGTGATCTATTCTGGAGAATGTTCCATGGGCACTAGAGAAGAATGTGTATTCCGTTGCTTTGGGGTGGAATGTTCTGAATATGTCTGTGAAGTCCATTTGGTCCAGTGTGTCATTTAAAGTCTTTATTTCCTTGTTGATCTTTTGCTTAGACGATCTGTCCATTTCAGTGAGGGGGGTGTTAAAATCCCCCACTATTATTGTATTGTTGTCGTTGTGTTTCTTTGCTTTTGTTATTAATTGCCTTATATAATTGGCTGCTCCCATGTTAGGGGCATAGATATTTACAATTGTTAGATCTTCTTGTTGGATAGATCCTTTAAGTAGGATATAATGTCCTTCCTCATCTCTTATTACAGTCTTTGGTTTAAAATCTAATTTGTCTGATATAAGGATTGCCAACCCAGCTTTCTTTTGATGTCCATTAGCATGGTAAATGGTTTTCCACCCCCTCACTTTCAATCTGGGGCTGTCTTTGGGTCTAAAATGAGTCTCTTGCAGACAGCATATCGATGGGTCTTGTTTTTTAATCCAATCTGATAGCCTGTGTCTTTTGATTGGGGCATTTAGCCCATTTACGTTCAGGGTAACTATTGAAAGATAGGAATTTAGTGCCATTGTATTGCCTGTAAGGTGACAGTTACCATATATTGTCTGTGTTCCTTTCTGGTCTATGTTGCTTTTAGGCTCTCTCTTTGCTTAGAGGACCCCTTTCAAGATTTCCTGTAGGGCTGGTTTTGTGTTTGCAAATTCCTTTAGTTTTTGTTTGTCCTGGAAGCTTTTTATCTCTCCTTCTATTTTCAATGACAGCCTAGCTGGATATAGTATTTTTGGCTCCATATTTTTCTCATTTAGTGCTCTGAATATATCCTGCCAGTCCTTTCTGGCCTGCCAGGTCTCTGTGGATAGGTCTGTTGCCAATCTAATGTTTCTACCCTTGTAGGTTACATATCTCTTCTCCCGAGCTGCTTTCAGGATTTTCTCTTTGTCTATGAGACTCGTAAGTTTTACTATTAGATGTCGGGGTGTTGACCTATTTTTATTGATTTTGAGAGGGGTTCTCTGTGCTTCCTGGATTTTGATGCCTGTTTCCTTCCCCAAATTAGGGAAGTTCTCTGCTATAATTTGCTCCATTATACCTTCTACCCCTCTCTCTCTTTCTTCTTCTTCTGGGATCCCAATTATTCTAATGTTGTTTCATCTTAGGGTATCGCTTATCTCTCGAATTCTGCCCTCATGATCCAGTAGTTGTTTATCTCTCTTTTTCTCAGCTTCTTTATTTTCCATCATTTCATCTTCTATATTACTGATTATCTCTTCTGCCTCATTTATTCTAGCAGTTAGCGCCCCCATTTTTGATTGCACCTCATTAATAGCCTTTTTGATTTCTACTTGGTTGGATTTTAGTTCTTTTACTTCTCCAGAAAGGGTTTCTCTAATAACTTCCATATTTTTTTCAAGCCCAGCTAGTATCTTTAAAGTGATGATTCTGAACTCTAGATCTGACATCATACTAATGTCCGTATTGAGTAGGTTCCTGGCAGTCGGTATTACCTCTTGTTCTTTTTGTTGAGGTGATTTTTTCCGTCTTGTCATTTTGTGCAGAGGAGAATAGATTAATGAGAGAACAAAATGCTAGCAGAGTAACAACGTCCCCAGAAAATATACTCTAAACAAATCAGAAAAGACCTGAAGCAGTGGGAAAAGAAAGGGAAAGAGAGAAAAAAAGAAAAAGAAAAAGATAAAGATAAAAACAAAAACAAAACAACAACAACAAAACAGAATGTGATCAAATATGATCAGGCTGGTATATAGATCAGTGCCACACACTAGATTTGGGGTGTATTTTGGTCTTTTAGAAGAAAGTGCCTCCCAAAATTTTAAAGAAAGAAAAACTTATATATGTACAAAAATAAGGGTTGATATGGTGAAGGGATGGAATATGACTGTAAAGATGGAAAGTATAAAAAATTTTATAAAAGGAATTGATAAGAAGTTGTTTGAAAAAAGAAAGAAGAGGATTTAAAAAAAGAAAAAAAAAGGAGAGAATGTGATCAGGCAGGGGAATAGAAAACACCATATACTAGAGATTTAGGGTATATTTTAATCTGTTAGAAGAAACTATCTCAAAATTTTAAAGAGAGAACAACTTATATATATAAGCCAAAAATATGGGTAACTACTATGAAGGGATAGAATATGACTCTAATAATGAAAAATAAAAATGTTTTTTTTTTTTAAAAAAGGGATTGATAAGATGTTGGTTGAAAAAGGGAAAAAGAAAAATTCAAAAAGAAAAAAAAAGAAAAAAAGACAGTTAAAAAAAATTAACTTTGAAAGACTAAAGAATCATGGTAAAAAAGCTATGAATTCTGTGTGCAGTATTCCCCTAGCGCTGGAGTTCTGCCGTTCTCATTGATCGGTAAACTTGGTCTTGGCTGGCTGTTCCCGCTGATCTTCTGGGGAGGGGCCTGTTGCCGTGGTTTCCAAATGTCTCTGCCGGAGGCAGAATTGGCCCGCCCTTGCCCCCTCCCGGCTAAGTAATCTGCTCGGGTTTGCTCTCCGGAGCTTTTGTTCCCTGCAAGCTTTCCGTACAGCTTTGGAGGCGGAGAGTGAAAATGGCGGCCTCCCAATCTCCGCCCCAGAGGAGCCGAGAACTCGGGGCCCCGCTCCTCAGTGAGCCCCCAGAGAAAAGCCGTCAGTCACTCCCGTCTCCTCGGTCTCCGGCCGCACTCTGTGCTCACCCGGCCTGTGACCGCGCGTTTCTATCTCTGGCACCCGACCCCGGGTGGAGTCTCCAAACCCAGCAGATCCCTGCGGTGCACTCCCCCGCGGCTCCTCCCAGGGGAGGAAGGTGAGTCTCCCCGGATCTGCCGCTTGTTGGGTCCCTGCTGGAGGAGCAGGGGCCCGACTGTGCCGCGGATCACGGTTTAGGGCAACCCCGAGCTGAGAGCGCGTGCCTGGGCTCCGCCTCTGCAGCCGGCTTCCCTGCTCCGATACCTGGGAGCTCTGCCACACTCAGGCACCCCTGGTCTTTCTGTGACCCCCAGGGTCCTGAGACCACACTGTCCCAGAGGGTTCCACCCCCCGCTTAGCCACCAGAGTGACGTCCCTCAGCGGAGCAGACTTTTAAAAGTTCTGATTTTGTGCTCTGTGGTTCTATCACTTGCCAGAAGCGGCCGACGGAGGCCCCTCCCCCGCCGTCTATCCTCCCGAATATCACCTCGGATTCACTTCTCCGCACGTCCTGCCTTCCAGAAAGTGGTCGCTTTTCTGATGAGAGAGTTGTTGCTCTTCTTTTCTTCGATCTCCTGTTGAGTTTGTAGGTGTTCAGAATGGTTTGATCCCTATCCAGCTGAATTCCTGAGAGGAGACGAAATCCAGGTCTCCTACTCCTCTGCCATCTTGCTCCACCCCTAGGTTTATGATATATTTTGAGTTAATTTTTCTTCATGGCGTAAGGAAGTGATCCAACTTCATTCTTTTGTATGTGAATAGTCAATAGACCCAGCACCATTTGTTGAAAAGATCAATGAATTTTCTTGATACCCTTGTCTTGTTTTTAAATACTGTGCAGTATATATGTATTTAATATCTCTTTTCTATTCTTCTTTCCTTTCTGTTACCTCTGCCTTACTTAGGACTAAGGCACAATGAGAACCAATAAGGTATACATTTAGATCTAGATATAGTGTGTGTGTGTATGTGTTTAATTTCATCTGTATATATCACCATGTTTTTTGTGTGGTGTCTAAATTCCTTATTCATGAAACAGACTGTTCTATAAAGATTTAAATGTTTAAAAAGAAAATCACCTGAAGAGCAGTTCTTCAGTTATCACAAACTGTGAGTCTGAGTTCTTAGAAACCACCTTTTTCATTGGTTCTTTAGGAAGCAAGTAAACGATGAGGAAAGATTGAGTGCCTGAATGAGGAAAGTGGTCCTACTGAGGGGAAAGAGAGAGGCTGGGACATGATAGTGAAATTGTATGGATCAAAGAAGAGTGAGGGTATGGCAAACTTTGATTTTCCTATATTTTGTTTTAGGGTTCAAATATTAGTCTTTTAAACAAGAAACAAGTAAATGAATCTTAATATTTCAGAAGGGCTATTTGGGAATTTTTAATATATATTTAATATATAGTCATAGTCTGTGACGTCATTTGTATAGAAACTACAGTGACATTTATGGAATATCTATTGTGTTCTCGGTATGCTACTTTCTTTTTTTACTTACAACCTTATACATGAGTATCACAGAGGAGTTAACTGATACTAAAAAGGTTAAGTAAAGTGTCCAGAGTCACAGACCTAGTAAATATTTGAACCGAGATTTCTTTTTTTTTTTTAAAGATTTTATTTATTTATTTGACAGAGAGAGACACAGCGAGAGAGGGAACACAAGCAGGGGGAGTGGCAGAGGGAGGAGCAGGCTTCCCGCTGAGCAGGGAGCTCGATGTGGGGCTCGATCCCATGACCCTGGGATCATGACCTGAGCCAAAGGCAGACGCTTAACGACTGAGCCACCCAGGAGCCCCTGAACCGAGATTTCATCCAAGCACTATCTTGCTCCAAAGCCCACATTCTTTTTTAGCCTTAGCACACATCAACGTGTTGACCCTATACTCATCCTATTGTTGTCAGAATCAATGCAAAAAAAAAAAAAAATGTTTAAAGAAGGAAGCCAGTGTGGGCCAAGGTAGTCAGGATGGGTCAGAAAGAGGTGACTCTTAAGCCAACCCTAACAAGGAAATACAGAGAGATGGTGGAGGTCTTCTACATAAAGAATATCATGGTATAAGAAAACAGTCATTTAGAACGTGCAGTCTGGGACTTATAAGAGATTACTTTTTTTGATTCATCACTTTGGGACAAATGTTCTTGCTTGATTGAATAGAAATGGTATTTTTTCTGCAGATACCTTTGAGCCATACTCTGAATGTAGAGATATTTCTTGTTGGAACCAGCTCTGCCAGCATGCTTGAATAAGCAGAATTATTCCTCTAAGCTATCTGAAATGGAGCTGAGATACCAATAAGCAAATCATAACACACAAGAATGGAAAAGACAAACATTTATTCCATCCAAATAGTGCTTACATTAATCTGATTAATTAAAGCATGAATGAAAACTATTTACTTGTGAAAGAGCATCATTAAATTAGCTCTTCACCCTAGGAGACACGCTGTGATTGTTGGCTCTCATTCTGTTTTTAGCCTCATTGCTTTCTTTTTTAAAAGCAGTGCCTTATACTACATTTTCTCGTATTTCCTACTAGTTGAAGCTGGTCCAGTGCATTGCCAGAGAAGAGATTTTCTTTGTTTCACTGATGACTAGACTCAAACAAAAGCAGGGTTTTTATATTGAAATTAATCATGAAATTTGTCATCAGATAAGCTTATGTGCACAACAAGGCAACTGCCCAAATGGAATCAACAGTATAAGGGTCATCTTATACCTTTTTGAAGATTTTTCTAGGGAGGTTTAAAATTTCCACTTGGATTCTATACAATCACTTTTTTCTAAAAATTTTTGTAAGCAGCAGGTTTATTTCCATTGCATTTACTATGGAGTTTCAGTGGATATAAATTGTTTTTATTGACTCTGTTCTGAAGAAGGACACTTCAGGATTCCTTGAAATATATAAGAAGCTTAAAAATCTAGTCAAAATTGCTTTCTACTCATTAGCCTTTTACTCAAATGATGCTGGTTTAGTTCTGGTTTTGACCTTGTAATATTTGTCTGGAATGGCCTTACTGAATATGTTAGTGGGACTTAAAATGATCCTCTGTGTTTATAAGTGGGTCTCCAATCTGTTCAAAAACTAGAAAGTGTTAATAATTTCAGAAATGCATAAATGAGGGTGCCTGGGTGGCTCAGATGGTTAAGCATCTGCCTTCGGCTCAGGTCATGATCCCGGGGTCCTGGGATCGAGTCCCGTATCGGTCTCCCTGCTCCTTGGGAGCCTGCTTCTCCCTCTGCCTCTCTCTCTCTCTCTCTCTGTCTCTCATGAATAAAGAAATAAAATCTTAAAAAAAAAAAAAAAGAAATGCATAAATGAAAGTAATAGGGCATAGAAAGTTACTTAAAAGTGAAATTGGCGGGCGCCTGGGTGGCTCAGTCGGTTGGGCGTCTGCCTTCGGCTCAGGTCATGATCCCGGGGTCCTGGGATCGAGTCCCGCATCGGGCTCCCTGCTCTGTGGGGAGCCTGCTTCTCCCTCTCCTCCCCGCTTGTGTGCTGTCTCTCACTATCTCTGTCTCTCTCTCAAATAAATAAAATCTAAAAAAAAAAAAGAAAGTGAAATTGGCTTAAAATAAAATTTAACTTGTAAATAATCGACTGCAACATTTAATGCCATAAAATTTATAATATTTGACTATAAAAAATTCATTTGTAAGAAAAGAAATATGCAGAGTAATAAATATAACTTAAGGTTATATTTAAATAAATATCAAATTTTGTTTAAAATTCAGATTGGATAGAAGGCAAGAGAGGAAAGTGCTTTAACTGGTAATTCCAAATGTAGATTATAATATTTTCCCAAATTTAGAAGAATTTGACCAAGTGATAACTTCATAGAACATATGCTCTGAAGGACTGGGCCAAAAAACAAAATAAGTTTAGGGTGGAGTGTTGTATCAATACACTAGTAGATAATACTTTTGTTATTTTTTTCACCTGAGAAACCTTTCTTGATTTTTCTCTTTGCTTCCAACCTCAAATTTGTTAGCTCTGTCATCTGCTATACTTGTCTGCATTATGAAATGTATCTCACTCTGTGCTAATCCTGGTTTCATTTTCCTTCTTACCTATTAGAAGGTAAACTACTTGATGCAGAGATTTTGCTTTTGTTTATCTTTGAATCCCTAACACCTAACACAGGGTCTGCTATTAGACATTTATCCCATTAAGTGAATCTACACAATGGTCTGCATGTACTCAGACATTTGGGATTGCCTTTATTTAAAGAGACAGGACAGTTTTGAATTTTTTTTGTCCTATCTTTTTAAATCCACATGACTAACACCTAGAGGTGCAAATGAGGTGGAGGAGAGCCCAGGAGCTATTTCTAGGAAGAAAGCATTTCTCTGATCCTTTGCTTCTGCCCACAGTGCTAATAACACTTTGTTCAGCACCCACACTGTCAATTTCATTCCAGCTGGGACTCTTCTGATTAGCAGTCTGCTCTTTGTGTTCCCAGAGACAGGCTAAAAGAAGGAGGGGCTGCAATGACAAAAAGTTAAATAAATATGATATTGCAGTATGACAGCATCTTACGTCAATATCAAAGGAGAAAAACAAAGAAGCTCAAAGGTTCTCTTGGGATTGTTATCCAGCACTGCCTACTTATAATTTAAATTGATTTTGTAGCAGTTTGTTCTTTCAGAAATAACTTCACAACTTTATTTGATTGAGGCTTGTAACAACCTTGTGAATTTGGGTGGTAGAGGGAGCTATAATACCATATCCAAGATAAGGGGGAAGGGAGTGATGAATCTGCTTTAGATGGTTGGCAGTGTCTGTACAGGTTCTGAGATTTACAAGATTAGTAGATTTCCAGACAGATGATGGAACAGAAAGAAGGTTCACAGTGGAGATAACAATATGAAGGAGGGGACGGAGACATGAAAGTGTATGCTGTGATTGGGAATATCCAGTAATATGAAAGCTAATGGCACATGGTAGAGGAGAGGAGATAAACCTGAAAAGGGAAAGCAAGCAGAAATCACATCACAAAGATTTTGCTTGCCATTCTAAGGGGCTGGGACTTCATCCCTTGACAGTAATGAGCCATGAATGATTTCTGGCAGGTAATCATAATTAGTTCTGTGCTTAGTAGAAATTATGTAAAAAGCACAATTGCTAATAATTGGAACAGAGACATGTAATATTTTTCTGCTTCAAAATTTTTGCTCTTTACGCTAGCGATCCAATTTCATATTTGTACCCAAAGTAAAGTGCTGTCACCAACCTGCCAACTGTAAATCTAACCTTCATCCCCTCTAAAGAAAGTATCTCTGAATGACAGTGAGTAGGACTCACAGTATTAGAGGGATAATCTCAGATACACTTTATATTAAAAATTAATAATTTAAAAAGGTACAGCATAAGGAATATAGTCAGTGGTGTAATAACATTTGTATAGTGACAGATGATAGCTACCACTTGTGGTGAGCGAGGCATAACATAAGAGACTTGTGAAATCACTATGTTGTACACCTGAAACTAATGTGACATTGTGTTATTAACTATACTTCAAATTAAAATAATCATTTGCATCTATGGGCCTATTATCATTACTAACAGATCAAATATAATATTTTTTATAATTAAAATACTGCATCTGATCAGATAGAAATGGTAGTAGAAGGAGCAAGACAAAAGAGCAATCAGAGTGAGATAGAGAGCCAGGAGAGAGACCTAAAATTATTAGCACATGGCAGAAAACCTGAGTTTTGTTGCTGTAACCACAACTGCCATTAAATTTGTCCCAACAGCAAAACTCCCACTCTTATATTTTAAGCCTTCTGTGCTGGTGCTCTGTTCTAAACTTATAAGGCTGTATGACTCCTAACTAACAAGTGTTAAAAATACTGACTGTAGTCTGTGGATAATATTTTAACGTGTGGGTAAAGTGTTTTTCTCCTTCAAAAAGTTCAATTGAAGAAAGCCTTTTATGTTTATTTCCAAGCACATATACAAATTTTGGAGCAGCGAGATAAGTTCTCTACTGCTGTTTTTATTTTTGTTGTTTCCCTTTTGGAATCTATGGATAGAAAGTGCTATATTAGGTTCTACATCATTAGTTTATTCCAGCAGAACTCTAGAAGTGAAGCTGGGGGATTGGAGTAGTGGTCTCCTTCAGTGGCCACTTTTTTGTTCTTTCAGTGGCAGGTGAGGTAGATAGGTTCCCACTTTTATAACTAGAGGAAATTGATAATGTTTCTGATGGTATGTTCTATAGAACACTACAATATAGAACACATAATATACATAGTGATTTAAATATCTTGAGAAATCCTTCAGTAAAAAAAGAATTTGTGTAATATTTTTAATCCAGCGTGGTAGACTGCTAGTTTTCCCCCAAAGTATGTTCTCTCCTTTTCCCATAGTAATTGAGATTAACCTGGGAACATGGCCACCCAACATCTTCACTTGAAATTAGGCATGGCAATGCAATTGAGTTCTCACCAGTTGATTGTAACTGAGTACATGTACAACTTCTGCATTATTTGCTTCGAAGGAAATTTCTTGTTCTCCACCTACTTTCTTCTACCCATGGGCTAGAATGTGGATATGAAAGTCAACTAGTCTCAACCATGAGGATGAGGACAGTTCCCTAGGAGAGAGAGCAGAACAGCAGAATGGTCCCTATGTATGAGCTTGCCTTTATAATCTAGGCTATTATGGGAGAGATAATTTTCTGTCCTTTTTGAGCCAGGGTATAACTTTGTTACCGTATCTCAGCTTATGCTATTATTATACTCAACATTCTTTAAACCATTTTTGACTCTAGAAACTACCTTCCCCCTTTGTGTAGAAAATCCATTAACATCTTGAAAAACTAAACTTTTAGGGAACACACTTTAGGCAATACTGGGCCATGCCAGAGGATTCTTTAATTCTGATTTGTTAATCAACTCCACATGCTTTGAGGCATACTTGCTCCATGATTTTCCTTACTATTCTTTATCACCTGGGTTGGCACTCCTATAATTGATGATTCAAGACTCAATTCCATCTTATCTAATGGCTCTTCAGAATCCTCCACTGGACCTGGCTAGGATATAAGGAATAAAAGAGATTATCAAGAATCACATGAAAGATTGAAGATCCATCCTGAAAGAGATGAGAATCACTCTTGCATGCATTGTCTTGATTATAAGTCACATAGTCCAATAAACTGCCAGGAAACTGAGAATTTGTAACTTAGTTGTATATTAAAGAGGAAGATGTAATGGTTTGGTGAACACAGAGCATTGTCTCTTCTACCCTAGAGTTTGAAAAATGTTAGAGATTTCCTTAATTCAACTCTTTCTAATTGCATTCTCTTTTAGAAATACATAAAATGCTTTCACACAAAGCAAGGCAAAGCAATGAAACCACTCTTACTGTAATTCCCATGAGAAAACTACATATCCTTTCCATAGGAGGGACTGTTTGGTTTACTGGAAAGAAAACTGGTTGGAAGATAAGGTGGTAGGGCTTCTAGTTCTCTCTCTTCACCTGCTATCTCACAAGCCACCTCCTTTTTCTGAGGTAAGGAGATATGAAATCAGTTTCCTGATTTGTAAAACAAGAGAGTATTTAGATACTTGCTTTGGTCACAGCATCTTGTTATTTAAAAGACAAAGTGGATCATAGGAGCCAGCTATTCCTACATCAGTGAGAAATCTTCAGTACAAAATCCATTTGACAACATTTCTAACAAGTGTTCAAACTCTGGTGGAACTCAAATTCCTTTCTGCAGAGTAGCTCTCTCCATTGTCATATAGCTATCATTAAGTTCTCTCCTACATTGAGCAAAGTAAAATGATAAAAGCAGATGGAACTTAAAGATTTTAGTGCCTTCTCTTTACCTGAGTTACTTGTGAATCTATTGATAGCTCCTTTGCACTCTTCACTATTTCAGTGGGTCATGCCACCTATAATTCATAAATGTTCGAATACTGTATGTCATCGTAATTGTTCAAATACTCTATCTCATCATTTGGTTCTTTCATCTGCAAGTGTTTGTTCCTCTTTTGGAAGAAACCACACCTCCAACAACTCTGCCCAACAATCCTGGAGAACATAAAAAGGCACTGCTAAATACTGGATATCCTCTGACAGCTTTATCCTCCTTATTTGTGGATTCATTTTGTATCCTAGCATCTTTTATTCTACTCACATTGTTCATGGTAATATGAATTTAATTTCTGTTATTAACATAGTTTACTATGATGTATCTGACAATTTTGCCCCTTCTTATTCCAGAGCCACATATGGAAACTTCTCCTTGCTCAGCCCCTGTTCTCCTTTTATCCAAAAAAGGGAGAGGTTAAATGTCCCCAGATCTGCAGACATTTTCCCCCAGGTCCTCTAAAGACCTCAACTGGTGGAAGGGTAAACATCAAAATGGAAATTTCAAGTCATCTCTGGCAGTATGCAGGACTCTGTGTACATGACCGCAAAGTGTGTGGACAAGGTTAAATGAGGCAATCACTCTGGGAGATCCTGATTTGATCAATGTATCTTGTCATTTCTAGGGCTTTGTAGTTACTAATGATGGATCACTGCTCATATTCCCAGTGTTTGTCGTACTTACTGATCTCAAGAAGGCAAAGATTTTCCTATCTAGAGTCTTCAGGGAGAACTGAAGACTTCCTCACCCAAAGATCTTGTTGACTTCTGCTCTGCAAGCTGGCTTAAAAGTAATTACGACTCCAACATGCCAGAAGGATATTACTCCTCCAGCAAAACTCTACACCATTTATATACCATTTATGTTTTTCTAGGTAACTGGTCCTGTTCAAATAGTAAGATCAATTAACCAATGAAATCTCCTTTGAAGCTGAGCACTTTCTTTTGAGATTATTTTCTTGAACTCGGAATCTATCACTAACTGATCCTAGCTGATCACAAGAGGAGTTATGACATTATACCTACACAGCTGTTGAGGACCTGACTGGCCTATTCAAGGGCCTCTATTCCCCTTCCCCTACCACTGTCCTTATATTATTTATCTTGGATAATACCATGCTGCTGGTGGTATTTCACTTATTCAAAGGAAACATTTAAACTACTACTCTGATTTCAATCCTCCTCTCTACTTTGACATCACTGTGACTGGCTATATTCCTAAAACAGTGTTTATCCATCCAGAGGCCTCCATTTCCAATTAATTTTTAGAACAAAGAAATACCTACTGGATCCAAATCCAAGGGAAAAACAAGCTGGCTCTCTACTGGTTTATTTGCATCATCCAATGATGGTGGATGCTGGAGGAACACTATTTGGTGCCCAGGTGGCAAAATTATTAATTCTGTGATATTTCCTTTCTAGGTGTTTCTTCCATTCCTGACATCCCTTATCTTCCATGAGTTAGTAGATTTGCCTGGCTCACGAAAGCACATCCCCAGTGAAGTGCAATATGATAGAGGTGACTTTAAGTAACTGGCAAGTCGATAAGAGCATGGGTTAAGGGAAATGTGTGCAGTGCCACCTCTTATCTCCAGAAACTTACCAGAGAGTATTTATTCTCACTGTAAGGTGAACCTGGAGACACTCAGAAATTTCTTTAGACTTTATCTTCCTTTCTCTGCTCCATTTACAAAACAGTTAACATCTTTCAGGCCCCATCCTCTAGGGTTTTATTTTGAGTTCATTTTTCTCATTTGCCATGCTACAATGTTCTTATGTGACTTAGGTCCCTATAACTTGCTGTGGTGCAATAAATCCAATAAGGGAAAGGGCTGCTTCTAGTGATTAAGGCTTCTCCTGACTCTCTTCCCTAGTTCAGCCTTCATACTTCATATAGGTGGGGAGCAGGACTGTCTGCCTCATGCAGCCTCCAGAATTCTAATCATCTCTGACTTCTCCATCCCATCTCATAATCCACTCTGGTGAGCTCCTCTAAAATTTGTTGTGCTGAATTAAGAGTATGGTTGTAGGGGCACCTGGATGGCTCAGTTGGTTAAGCTTTGGACTCTTGATTTTGGTTCAGGTCATGATCTCAGGTCATGAGATCAAGCCCCACATTGGGCTCAGTGCTGGACGTGGAGCCTGCCTGAGATTCTCTCTCTCCCTTGCCCTCTGCCCCTCCCCCCACCACTCATGTGCACTCTCACTCTCTCTAAAAAAAAAGTGTGGTTGTAGTTCTTTATCTTCTGTTATTTATCCCACAGAGGTGAATTTGTCAGGAAATAAAATTAGGAATTTACCAAATGCAGTTTTTAATCTAAATTTTTTAGCTGAGAATTACCATTATTAGTAATAATAATGATAAGCTTAGAAAAGTGAGGCTCTATGAAATGGCTGCCATAAGAACCATAAAAAAGGATTTGGAGTTTATGATCAGTCTTCTGCCTATCGGGGATTTTTGTAGACACCAAGTGACCATATTTTGTCATAGGATTCAGAGAGTATCAGTGTGTCTAAGTGGTGCGTCATATTGGTTGAATTTTTGACCAGGACAAAAGTGCCCCTCCTGAGTAGTGATGTCAGGATAACATGGTTGTACTTTTGTTATCCTCAGCAGGGAGCCACCAACCAGCATTCATGTATTTCTGGTGTCCGTAACAGGATCACATGAGACTTTTGCCATGTATGAGAACTTACTCAGTTGATCATGGAAAGCTGCTCTTTCTTTCAAAGAACTATATTCTGGGAAGAGAAGAATCTCTGGAAGAATTCCAGGGGTCCTATGCTTCTGTTCTTCACCACTCTGCCCTCTTCTCCCAGTCATTAATCTCTTGACAGTTTATTTACTTTAATCACTCTGGCTCCTTCTGTTTCTCTTTTTGCCTTCTCTTTCTGTCTTCCTGTATTAGTTTTTCAATCAGTTGCAAACCCATTATACATTCTAAAATGCAGTCAAGAGAAGCAAACCGGAAGATCATCCTTTTCCATCCTGCCCTTTTGGCTCACATAATTGGTGAGGACCTGGAGCTGAGAACAAAAAGCACATAAATTCCAAAGCTTATTAAAATATTTTGTTCAGTGTTTTTATCTCCTAAGTCTGAAGTAGAACTCAAATAGAACCTGAGGGCGGGGGCAGGAGGAGCTAGATGGTGGAGGAGTAGGAGACCTAAATTTCGTCTGGTCCCAGGAATTCAGCTAGATAGGGATCAAACCATTCTGAACACCAACGAACTCAACAGGAGATCGAAGAAAAGAATAGCAGCAACTCTGAACAGAAAAGCGACCACTTTCTGGAAGGTAGGACATGTGGAGAAGTGAATCCGAGGCGATACTCGGAAAGATAGACGGCGGGGGAGGGGGCCTCCATCAGCCGCTACTGGTAAGTGATAGAGAGCGGAGCGCCAAATCGGAACTTTTAGAAGTCTGCTCCGCTGAGGGACATCACTCCAGTGGCTAAGCAGGGGGTGGAACCCTCGCTGGGACAGTGTGGTCTCAGGACCCTCAGGGTCACAGAAAGACCAGGGGTGCCTGAGTGCGGCAGAGCTCCCAGGTATCAGAGTGGGGAAGCTGGCTGCAGAGACAGAGCTGAGGAGTGGGCTCTCAGCTCGGGGCACAGTAAACCGTGATCTGTGGCACAGTCGGGCCACTGCTCTTCCAGCAGGGACCCAACAAGCAGAAGATCGAGGGAGACTCCCCTTCCTCCCCTGGGAGGAGTGGTGCAGGAGCGCACCGCAGCAATCAGCTGGGTTTGGAGACTCCACACGGGGTCGTATGCCAGAGATAGAAACACTCCGTCACAGGCCGGGTGAGCATGGAGTGTGGCCGGAGACCCGGGAGATGGGAGTGATTGACTGCTTTTCTCTGGGGGCACACTAAGGAGTGGGGCCCCGAGTTCTCAGCTCCTCCGGAGCGGAGATTGGGAGGCCGCCATTTCACTCTCATCCTCCAAAGCTGTATGGAAAACTTGCAGGGAACAAAAGCTCCGGAGAGCAAACCCGAGCAGATTACTTAGCCAGGCCCCCGGCAAGGGCGGGGCAATTCTGCCTCCGGCAAAGATATTTGGGAACCACAGCAACAGGCCCCACCCCCAGAAGATCAGCAAGAACAGCCAGCCAAGACCAAGTTTACCCATCAATGAGAACGGCAGAACTCCAGCACTAGGGGAATACAGCACATAGAATTCATGGCTTTTTCCCCCCTGATTCTTTAGTCTTTCAAAGTTAATTTTTTTAATTTTCTTTTTTCTTTTTTTTTTCTTTTTCCCTTTTTCAACCAATATCTTATCAATCCCTTTTTTAAAAGTCTTTTTTATTTTTCATTTTTAGAGTCATATTCTATCCCTTCATAGTAGTTAACCTTATTTTTTGGTGTATATCTATCTATCTATCTATCTATCTATCTATCTATCTATCTATCTATCTATCTATCTATAAGTTCTCTCTTTAAAATTTTGGGATAGAGTTTCTTCTAACAGACCAAAATATACCCTAAATCTCTAGTGTTTGGCTTTGTTCTAGTCTCCTGCCTGATCACATTCTCTCCCCCCCCTTTTTTTTAATTCCTCTTTCTTTTTTCAACCAACTTCTTATCAATTCCTTTTATAAAATCTTTTATAATTTTCATCTTTACAGTCATATTCCATCCCTTCATCATATTTACCCTTATTTTTGTACATATGTAAGTTTTTCTTTCTTTAAAATTTTGGGAGGCACTTTCTTCTAACAGACCAAAATACGCCCAAAATCTAGTGTGTGGCACTGATCTATGCGCCAGCCTGATCATATTTGATCATATTCTTTTTTTTTTTAATCTTTTTCTTTTTCTTTTTTTTTTTCTTTCCCTTTCTTTTCCCCCAGTTTCAGGTCTCTTCTGATTTGTTTAGTGTATATTTTTCTGGGGTCATTGTTACCCTGTTAGCATTTTGTTCTCTCATTAATCTATTGTCCTCTGGACAGAATGACAAGATGGAAAAAAATCACCTCAAAAAAAAAAAAGAACAAGAGGTAGTACCGATGCCAGGGACCTAATCAATATGGACATTAGTAAGATGTAGGAACTAGAGTTCAGAATTACGATTTTAAAGATACTAGCTGGGCTTGAAAAAAGCATGGAAGATATTAGAGAAACCCTTTCTGGAGAAATAAAAGAACTAAAATCTAAACAAGTCGAAATCAAAAAGGCTATTAATGAGGTGCAATAAAAAATGGAGGCTCTAACTGCTAGGATAAATGAGGCAGAAGAGAGAATTAGTGATATAGAAGACCAAATGATGGATAATAAAGAAGCTGAGGAAAAGAGAGATAAACAACCACTGGATCATGAGGGCAGAATTCGAGAGATAAGTGATACCATAAAATGAAACAATATTAGAATGATTGGGATCCCAGAAGAAGAAGAAAGAGAGAGAGGGGCAGAAGGTATATTGGAGCAAATTATAGCAGAGAACTTCCCTAATTTGGGGAAGGAAACAGGCATCAAAATCCAGGAAGCACAGAGAACCCCCCTTCAAAATCAATAAAAATAGGTCAACACCCCGACATCTAATAGTAAAACTTACGAGTCTCAGAGATAAAGAGAAAATCCTGAAAGCAGCTCGGGAAAAGAGATATGTAACCTACGATGGTAGAAACATTAGATTGGCAATAAACCCATCCACAGAGACCTGGCAATCCAGAAAGGACTGGCAGGATATATTCAGAGCACTAAATGAGAAAAATATGCAGCCAAGAATACAATATCCAGCTAGGCTGTCATTGAAAATAGAAGGAGAGATAAAAAGCTTCCAGGACAAACAAACTAAAGGAATTTGCAAACATGAAACCAGCCCTACAAGAAATATTGGAAGGGGTCCTCTAAGCAAAGAGAAAGCCTAAAAGTAACATAGACCAGAAAGGAACACAGACAATATACAGTAAGAGTCACCTTAGAGGCAATACAATGGCACTAAGTTCATATCTTTCAATAGTTACCCTGAATGTAAATGGGCTAAATGCCCCAATCAAAAGACATAGGCTATCAGATTGGATTCAAAAACAAGACCCATTGATATGCTGTCTGCAAGAGACTCATTTCAGACCCAAAGACACCTCCAGATTGAAAGTGAGGGGGGTGGAAAGTGATTTACCATGTTATTGGACACCAAAAGAAAGCTGGGTTGGCAATCCTTATATCAGACAAATTAGATTTTAAACCAAAGACTATAATAAGAGATGAGGAAGGACACTATATCCTACTTAAAGGGTCTATCCAACAAGAAGATCTAACAATTGTAAATATCTATGCCCCTAACAGGGGAGCAGCCAATTATATAAGGCAATTAATAACAAAAGCAAAGAAACACATTGACAACAATACAATAATAGTAGGGGACTTTAACACCCCCCTCACTGAAATGGACAGATCATCTAAGCAAAAAATCAACAAGGAAATAAAGACTTTAAATGACACACTGGACCAAATGGACTTCACAAACATATTTAGAACATTCCATCCCAAAGCAACAGAATACACATTCTTCTCTAGTGCCCATGGAACATTCTCCAGAATAGATCACATCCTAGGTCACAAATCAGGTCTCAACCAGTACCAAAAGATTGGGATAATTCCCTGAATATTTTCAGACCACAGTGCTTTGAAAGTAGAACTCAATCACATGAGGAAAGTTGGAAAGAACTCAAATACATGGAGGCTAAAGAGCATCCTACTAAAGGATGAATGGGTCAACCAGGAAATTAAAGAAGAATTTAAAAAATTCATGGCAACAAATGAAAATTAAAACAGAACTATCCAAAATCTTTGGGATGCAGCAAAGGCAGTCCTAAGAGGGCAGTATAT
>NC_058405.1:89961549-90000551 GCF_002201575.2 Neomonachus schauinslandi
ATTTTTAAAACACTGTGCTTGAAGGCTTCTATTAACCAATAATAGATTGGATAATAGAGTCAAGTTGAAGGCAATCAGTTCATCTTGAAAAGCAGGGAAATAATTTGTAACCCAGTAAATGCCCCACGCCACAAGAAGTGTGTTGGTGTATAGATAGGAATGAATGAGGCTATTTTTCTTTGCATATCATGTCAAAAACAGTGTTGATAAATGTGGATGCAATTTTGAACTGTCTGATGCCTTCAGAATTTGGAAGCCTTTTAAGAGATCTGATTAATTTAACATGTCAAACCTAATGGTGAATGAGTTCAATTTCTCCAAAGAACAATTAGTCACGGAATAAATTAACATGAGATATTGTCAAATGCAAGCTCGTGCTCATTTCCAAAGATAAAACACTTTTACTGCTATTGTTGAACTTGCTTCTTTGTTCTATGAAGGGTTTCTGTGGCATAATTCCTTCACTGATCCAAATGCTCAGAAGGAGCTGCCACCATTTCTCACCTGAACCACTGCAAAAGCCTCCTAATTTGTCTCTTATTAGCCACGCTCACAACTTCATGTCTGCTCTTCATATATATCCACATATTTCAAGACCACAAACCTCTCCTTTTGAAAACCTATCAACAACATTCCATTGCACTTGGAATAGGCAAGTAAGATGAGCATGTCTCACAAAGCAAGGAACCCTGAGTAGGCCTCGGACTCCCTGCCATACCACTTTCCCGTCTTCTCTGGCCTTTTTTCATTTCTTGGCATATGCCATGCCATGTTCTCTCTGAGTCCTACCACATGCTGTTTCCTCTTCCTGAAACATTCTTTTCCCTCCCCAACTTCTCACCTAGTTCACTTCTCCTCCTCCTTCACACCTCGAGTCAGATCTCAGAGCTTCACTTCCCCAGGAACACCTTCCTGACTTCCCTGACCAGGTCCATGTCCCTCTAGAGTGTGTTCTCACTGCCTTCTGGGTTCTGGTATAGTACCTGTCACAATCTCCATATCCTCAGCTTTCAAGCCCTTCCAGGCTCTCTCCCAAAGCCATTCCTCTACCAAAATTACTCTTTCCAACACCACCACGATTCTCCGTGTTGTAAAATGCAATGACTCCTTCCCTGCCCCTTGACATCTCTTCTGCAGCATTTAAAATAATTGGAAGTTTCCTTCTGAAAACACTCATCCCTGATGGCATTTTAAGGACCATCACAACCACCGAGTCTCCCTTCTATCGCATTAGCCACCAGCTCCCAATATTAGCTTTTGTTTTCTCTTCCTCAGCCAGATACCTTAATTTTGGAGCACACTGAGCTAAAAACTAGACCCTGTATTTTTCTCTATTTGCATTCTATCCTTGGTGACCTCAGTCAGTTCCATGGTTTTGGATGCCCCCCACCTGCCAATGGCACTCACATTTATGCAATGAAGCTCAGACGTCTTCACTGAGCCCCTTACTGATCTATTCAACTATCAAATTGACATCTCCCCCTTGATAACAATAGTCATCTCAAATTTATCTCAAATAGAATCCTTGATTACCACCCCTTCAACCTGCACAGTAACACACATAAGCCCACCCCCAATCTTAACAAATGATTCTGCCATCTATCCAGTTGCTCAAGCCAAAACCTAGGAGTCATTCTTGATTCATCTCTTCTCCCTTTCCAAGCTCCTAACACATAGTCATGACAAACAACTGGCTTTCTCTTGAAAACATGTCCCATATCTGACCATTTCTTTCCAAATCGATGTGGCAACCACATGGGTTGAAGCCACCATTATGTCTCCCAAGACTACTGTCAGTTTCCTCCCAGTCTCTGATTTATCTTTTCTCCTACAATCCATTCTCCACAGTTGTCAAAGTGATTTTTCAATAAGGCAAATCATGTGAGTCCTCTGGTTAAATTTCTCCAATGGCTTCCCATCACACTTAGAATAAAACCCAAACTCATCCACAGCATCCACAGGCCCTACACGACTACCTCTCTGGCCACATCTTCCATGTCTTTACTGAATTCCAGGAACAGTGGCTGTGAGGAAAACCTGAGTTAAATGCTATCAGGAAGATCAGGGAGAGAAATAGGAAGCATAAGAGAAAACTAAAACTAAATCCATATCTTCCTTGGTGGAAATTTCATAGATCATAACTAAAACTGAAAAACCTGGATGTAACATTTCAAGCCATTATTTAGCAACACAAGGCAAAATACTAAATAATCAGCTAAAAATTACTGAAAAATGATTATCTAATGGGAGCAAGAATTAGGGATAATAATGGTGGGGATTGAAGCAGTAGGGAAAATTATGGGGGTTTTTTGTCATAGATCTCCTGGTACTATTTAACTTTTCAACAACATACACCTATTATTTTGAAAATTAAATTTAAAAAATATATAATGGGGAAAAGGCAATGAGATCTTTCAGAGAGACAGACAAAACAGGAAGGAGAAACCAGAAGACCTATAGAATGATTTACAATTTTAACACAAAACAGAGAAGCTGGGAACATTATTGGTATTTGATTGAAGAGAGTTAAATTTGGGGTAAAGGACAAGCTGTGTTTGTACCACTCTTAGTTGCCTTGGCAACGGGACTCCCTCCTAATGACAAAGATATTATTATACGGAAATGCATATGCAAATTAACTAAATAATAATCAGAGCAAAGCAACACATGGCATAGACAGGCTGCATTTTACTGGAAGGTCCAGGTAGGATCTAGGCCAGGGATGTTCCAAATCAAAGGATGAGATAATAAAGAGAAGACCTGGGGCGCCTGGGTGGCTCAGTTGTTAAGTGTCTGCCTTTGGCTCAGCTCATGATTCCAGGGTCCTGGGATCCAGCCCCACATCGGGCTCCCTGCTCGGGGGGAAAGCTTGCTTCTCCCTCTCCCACTTCCCCTGCTTGTATTTCCTCTCTTGCTGTGTCTCTCTCTGTCAGATAAATAAATAAAATCTTAAAAAATAAATAAATAAATAAAGAGAGGACCTGAAGAGCTGGATTGAGTCTGCTCTCCCAGAAGTTGCTAGAAACTGCAGGCTTATTTTATCTGCCTCTAATTTTGGCAAAGCCAGTGTACTTAATAAGTATTTCATGGCCCCATAATGCCTCATCTAGGTGATGGTAGCTATCACTGAGAAACCTCTTGGGGAACCAGGGTAGGTGAATCTAAACTTATTCTCCACCTCCATACTTATCTGGCCAGATCCTGTTATTTGTTTGTTGGTCAATATATATTTGTGGAATGAGTGAATGAGTGAACAAAATTTCCTTGAGAAATCTGCCATAGCGAGGAGCTACCTCCTCAACTGGGATTTAAACACTATCAAAAGGGATCACTTCTCCCTGGCTAAATGTGATTGCTAAGATCTTGATTCCATCTTGAGGGTGGGGCATATCTGGGCTTTTGCCATTGAAACTCAGTAAAGCCTGTGAAAATTTGAGGGGGATGGAATTGTCCATGTGGAAAATCAAGACTTAAACTGTGTAGATCACCTCTGTAAATACATAAGCAGGTAAGTACACATGGATCTATTGAGAAATTTAGGCATTGTTATATACAAGCAGCCATAGTACTGCCCATGGGTGTAGCCACGTTGTATTGTAGGTGTGTTTAAAATATTCGTTGATCAACACATAAAATCAACACATTACCACCAAAAACAGGGAAGCCATCTTTCCTTTTGAAAAGCACTTCCTAAGCTGCCATGCAACCTCAGAAGTAGGATTTGTTCAGTTATCATACAAGACAGGACACAAAGCACCACCTAGAGGAATGTGCAAGTCTACGTTCATCTGCCACTGATGAAACTCTGGAGTCACTCATGAATGGTTATCTTCAGAGTATAGACATCTAACTGATATGAGAACACCTTCAAATCTCAAATTACAGATGCTTAAGAGAGAAAGATACTCAACCAGGCCAATATCCTTGACTCAAAATGTCAACAAAGGTTGTACCTTCAAGAAGTAATAATGGGTTTTCCCTGAGACATGGAACACTTCAGATTAATATATATTGTATTAAAGCCTTGCTTTTGGAAGTTGTTTTTTTTTTTTTTAAATAAAACATCAAAAGAGGAAAGTATTGTTTCAGTCTCCTAAATCCCTGGGGAGATGGAAGCCTTTACATTCTGCTGGCAGAGGAAAGAACTATCAACAGAGAAATGAAATCAGGCCATTATTTCCTCATCAGGGTGGCCATTCAGGCTGGTTCTTCTGGGGACAGTAGCTGGCTCATAACCTCCAGCTGCTCCAGGCTGGTACACCCCATGAAATAAAACGCAACAGGGAAATCATCATTCATAGCCATTAAAGTCCATCCCTCATCTCATCACCATGAAATTTTATTCAACTGGCCCATATTTACCCCACAAATGCCATTCCCTTAGCACAAAAGCCAGAATAAATTCCCTAGAATTATTCAAATCAGGGGTCAGCACCTGCTCTGGCTCAGCTCTCCTCAAACTTGAACGGGCATTTGAGTCTCCCGGGGATCATCTGGAAATGCACATTTCCAACTCAATACACTTGGGATTCTGCATTTCTCACAAGTGTCCGAGTGGCTCGCTCACGTGTTTCTGATCCCTGGAATCTGATGCCCAATCTTCATTGACTCATTCTTTCCTGCACAGGGAAATTGCAAATAACCAAGGACTAAGGTGCAGGCATGATTTGACCCTTTGCTCATATAAGGGACTGTCATTAATAGGCCTCTTTTAAAATGAAAATAACCTGAGAGTGGCCCCTTTTGGAAGAGAGAGTAGATTTAAATATAAGTCCTGCTGTGTGACAGTCAGTATGTAAAGTGCTCTCATCTAACACTAGTTATGATTCTCACTTTATACAACAAACTAAGACTCAGATACTAACTATTCCAAAGTCATCTGAGCAATAAACGCCCACAGCAGGTTTTGAATCCAGTTCTCTCAGACCCTCCAGCATTTGGGCTTTCCATTATTTCTGCTTCTCTGGTTATCAGGCAATGAAACTTTCATTTCAGTTCAATTCGACAGAAATGTAGCAAGAAAGGGAGAGATCGTGTGTGTGTGTGTGTGTACAAAAACAAAGAAGAAAGGATATATAGTTGAAGAGGACAAATCTAAGTCCTCCAGAAGCTCACAGTCCAGGAGAAAGAAAGACACATGAAGAGGTCACCCTGGTACATCTGCTGAGTGCTGTGATGGGGACACTGGCTGAGAGTCACTCTTACTTAGCTCAGAAGGCAATCCTTGGCAGAGTTGACACCACAGCTCTTGGAAGGTGAAGAGGAGCTTATTTGCTGGAAGAAGGTGGATACACCGCCAGGTAGAGATGATACCTGGACCACAGTCCTAGAACTATGTCCTAGATAGCATTTCATTTAAGGAGAATTTGGGGTTAATAATCAGGAAGACTCCTTCTCTTATGAGATATAAAGATAATTACTAAATCATTATTTTTTAAGGTTCTGAGCTTTAAAAGATAGCCTCATCAGTTAGATGGGTTTATTTAAAGATCCTTTCATTTCTCTATAGAGGATATACCATAAAATAATGTTTATAATGTAATAATTTGGCAGGCTCCTGCAAATAAAGCAGACAAAAACAAATTAATCCACACTACGCTTCGTGGGCTCAACCTAGTCACTGCCTCCTCTCTTATGCCTCAGATGATTGCCAGTGATGACAGCCAATTATATATTTATTTGTCTTATTTCAGGTCCTGAGAGGTGGGCTTCCTCCACTTTCTACAAGAGAGTTAATACAAAGCAGCAGGCACACAGGATTTGAATGACATTCCACAAGATAGAAAGCCTAGAGATATCAAGGTCATGACTATAACTTAAATAACAAAAATAAATAAGCAGTTCCCAGGCACAGGTTTACTGAATCAGTTTGCCATTTGACCCACTATCCTCTGGCACATTTCAGTGAAGTAGAAGTGTCCTGTGTGGCCGCCACTCAGTGATGTCTTTAACACAAGTCTCCTGAACCTTCTTCTGGCTCTCACATTCTGGGCCAAGACAACAGGAGCCCCTCCCATTCCTAGCTCAGGTCTTCCTCATCTGACAAGAGTAAATTCTATGAAACGAAATTTCCCAAAGTCTTGAAGATGTCAATCAAGTCTAAATTACTCATGAACATATTGCAAATGGTCAGCCTCACTAGGCATTTATCATCTTGCCTTGCTCTTATTTGCATAATGCTTCAATTATTCTGGGATATTTGCTTATCTTTATGGAAATTAAAATAAAACTGGATACCTTAACTGGTCTATAAGCAATAACCAATTGCAGGCATATCATAAACTTCAATATGAAAAAAATCAAAACTTGAAAACAGTAGAAAACAGTGAAAAATATTTATGAACTCACATAGGGAAAAATTTCTTAATATTACATAACAAAGACAAATCTTAAAGAAAGTAATAAATTCAACCAAATACTAATATTCGAATTTATCTTTTCTTTTATTCAAAGAAACCATTTGAGGAGTGCAGATATAATCAACTGGGATGACAATATTTGAAATGTATGTAATCCCCCAAAATATAACTATCTAAGATATGTTAGGCAATCAACAGCTCAGTAAGAAAAAGACTTGGACAAGGATATTCACAGTTTGGCCACTTCTAATTACAAGAATCTGGAAACAGCCTGAACATACCCAACAGGACAGTGGGTAAGTAGACTGAGGTCTGCCACACATTTTAACACTAACCAACAGTTTGGAAAGAATGAACTGAAACTATAACTATAAACATGGGTGAATATCATAGACATAATGCTGAAGTTTTTAAAAAGCAAGGTTGCAAAAGATATATACATAATACTGTTTGTGTAATATTAAAAAGGGAACGTGATGTCATACATGTAGTAAATGATAAAACACCAAATGCAAAATTATGATTCTTCTGGTTAAAGAAAAAGGTTCTGATTGGGGAGAGTAACACCAGAGACTTCAATATTGTGGTGTTATTTTATTCCTTAAATAAGATTTTATGTCTATAAATTCTTATTTTATTATTCTGTTTAACTTTAATATATTGAAATTTTTAATGATAAATATATTTTTTAAATTTTTATTCCAGTACAGTTAACATTCAGTGTTATATTAATTTCAGGTGTACAATATAGTTATTCAACACTTCCATACATCACCCAGTGCTCATCACAAGTGCCCTCCTTAATCCCCATCACCTATTTCACCCATCTCCCCACCCACCTCCCCTCTGGTAACCATCAGTGTGTTCTCTATAGTTAAGAGTCTGTTTTTTTGGTTTGTTTCTTTTTTTCTTTGTTCATTTATTTTGTTTCCTAAATTCCACAGATGAGTGAAATCATATGGTATTTGACTTTTTCTGAATGACTTATTTCACTCAGCATTATACCCTCTAGCTCCATCCATGTTGTTGCAAATGGCAAGATTTCATTCTTTTATATGACTGAGTAATATTGCACCTCTTCTTTATCTACTCATCTATCAATGGATACTTGGGCTGCTTCCATAATTTGGCTATTGGAAATAATGCTGCAATAAACATAAAGGTTCATATGTCTTTCTGAATTAGTGCTTTTGTTTTCTTTGGGTATATAGCCAATAGTGGATTTGCTGGATCATATGGTAATTCTATTTTTAACTTTTTGAGGAACCTCCATACTGTTTTCCACAGTGGCTGCACCAGTTTGCATTCCCACCAACAGTGCACAAGGGTTCCTTTTTCCCCACATCCTTGCCAACACTCATTCCTTATATTGTTAATTTTAGCCATTTTGACAGATGTGAGGTGATATTTCATTGTGGTTTTGATTTGCATTTCCCTGATAATGAGATATTGAACATCTTTTCCTGTGTCTTTTGGCCATCTGGATGTTTTCTTTGGAGAAATGTCCGTTCATGTCTTCTGCCCATTTTTTAATTGAATTATTTGTTTTTTTTGGTGTTGAGTTATATGTTCTATGATAAATATATTTTTAAAGGAATAAAAAAGTGAGCTGCAAGGTTGATCTGACAAATAGTTCAAGCAAAACCCCAGAAAAAAATTAAAAAAATAGAAAGTAAAGAAAGAGGTAAGACACACATATCCTAGAACCCTCTAAGAGCAATTCCCAAAGCAGAAACTAGAGGGGAGAAATATACATAAATCAATATCACAAGAAACTTCTTCAAATTAAAAAAAAAAAAGCATATGAAATCTCAGACAGGGGCCAAACAATGCCATGTCAGAGAAAAAGACAGTACTCAAAAACTTCTAAAGAGAGATAGATTACTCCCAATTAAATTGATATAAAACTCCCTGTTGACAGCATTAAATGCAGAAAGACAATAAAATTTCTTCAAGATTCTGAGGGAAAATATTTTGATCAAGACTTCTCTACTGAATCTACCTATTATTCAAGTAAAACAGTAAAATAGAAATTTTTTTTAAATTTAGAATTGGAGATGATAGTAACTTAACTCTTTACAGAACAGCTACTAAAGGGTACACTCTGGCAAAACAAAAACAAAAGTGCATCCAAGAGTGATTTTTAAAAGTAAATATGAGGACAAATAAGGATTAAAAAAAAAGTTAAAAGGATTATAATTTAATACTAAGTGCAATAAGGGACAAAAATAAAAAGAAATAATAATATAAATAAAATCCTACATTATATCAAAAAGGGCAGCAGGTGGGGGGAATGGAAAGGAAATAACAAGATATGATTTTTGATTATTCTAATTAAAGATGTGTTTTCTGATTAATTCTAGAAACTAATTTAAAATAAATATATATGTATTAATATTTATCATATCTCTTAAGAGAAACCACTGAAAGAACAGACTTTTTTTTTTTTTAAGAGAGGGAGAGAGGTGGGGAGAGGAGCCGAGGGAGAGAGAATCTCAAGCCGGCTCTACACCCAGAGTGAAGCCCAACACAGGGCCCAATCTCACAACCCTGAGATTATGACCTGAGCCAAAATCAAGAGTTGTACACTTACCTGACAGAGCCACCAAACACCCCCAAGAAAAGACATTCTTTAAATCCATTTCCAGATTTATTCTTCAAAGTCATTGAAAGTAATTCAATAAAAGGCAAGAAAAGGGAAAAAAGAAGTAAAACACATTAAATAGAAACTACTAAAAAATTAAATAAGACCAAATATATTTTTAATTCACCATGAATTAAAACATGAATTGAAATAAAAAGACACTCAGATTGAAAGAATTAGTTGTGTTTCTATACACCTGCAATGAACAATCTGAAAAGGAAATTAAGAAAGCAATTCCATTTACAATAGCATCTAAAAGAATAAAATACCTAAAAATAAATTCAACCAAGGAGGAGAGACTTGTACAGATGGTCCCCAATTTATGGTAGTTCAGCTTACAATTTTTCGACTTTACAATGCAAAAGCAATATGTACTCAGTAGAAAATGTACTTTGACTTTTGAATTGTGATCTTTTCCTGGGCTAGCAATATTCGGGACAATGCTTTCATGATGCTGGAGGCTGCAGCTCCCAGTCAACCGTGGGATCATGAATGCAAACAACCAATACATTTATAACTATTCTGTACTCATACAACCACTCTGTTTCTCACCTTCAGTACAGTAATCAATGAATTGCATGAGATATTCAATGCTTTATTATAAATTAGGCTTTGTGTTAGATGATTTTGTCCAGTTGTAGGCTAATGTAACTTTCCTATGTGCATTATGGCTAAGCTGTGATGTTGAGTAAGTTAGATGTATTAAATGTATTTTGGACTTATAATATTTTCAACTTACAATGGGTTTATTGGGATGTAAGCCTATCATAAGTCAAGGAAGATCTGTACACTTAAAATTACAAAACATTGCTAAAAGAAATGAAAGAAAAGCTAAATTAAAATAAAGACATTACATGTTTGTGAGTAGGAAGATTCAATACTGGTAAGAACTGGATTCTACCCAAAGCAATCTATAGATTCAGTGCAATTTGTATCAAAATTGCAACATCCTTTTTGGCAAAAATAGAAAAAGCAATCCTCAAATTCATATGGAATTGCAAGGGACCCCAAATAGACCAAACGACCTTATAAAAGAACAGAGTTAGAGAATTCACACTTCCCAAATTCAACCTTACTACAAAGCTACAGTAACCAAAACAGATAGATATATAAACCATTGGAACAGAAATGAGAATCCACAAATAAACCCCTACATCTATGGCAAGTTAATTTTTGACAAACATGCCAAGTTCATGGCAGGGGGAAAGACTCGTCTCTTTGACAAATGGTGCTGGAACAACTGGATTACCACCTGCAAAAGAATAAAATTGGACCCCTACAACACATCATATATAAAAATTAACTCAAAATGGATAAACAACATAACTTCAGAACTAAAACCAGAAAATGCTTAGAAGAAAACATAGGGGTCAATCTCCATGACGCCCTCCATTTGGCAAGTCTTAGTTATAATAACAAAAGCATGAGCAAAAAAGGAAAAAAAGATTAAATTGGACTTCCTCAAAATTAAAAACTTTTGTGCATCAAAGAACATTATCAAGAAAGTGAAAAGACAACCTAGGGAATGGTAGAAAATATTTGCAAATCATATATCTGATAAATATTTGATATGCAGAATATATAAAGAATGACAGCTCAACAAGAAAAAGACAGAGGAACCAATTTTTAAATGAACATAGGTCTCGAATAGACCTTTCTCCAAAGATAAACAAATGGCCAATAGCAAATAAAAATCTGCTCAAATCACTAATCATCAGGGAGATGAAATCAAAATCACAAGAAGATACCAGTACACACCTAGTGGATGCTGTAATAAAAAATAATAATATCCAGAAAATGAATGTTAGTGAAGATGTGGAGAAATTGGGACACTTGTACATTGCCAGTAGGAATGTAAAATGCTGCAGCCACTATGGAAACAGTTTGGCAGTTCCCCAGAAAGCTAAACATAGAATGACCATATGACTCAATAATGCTAAGAGACACATTATGCTAAGAGAAACAATTCAGAGACAAAAAGACACATCTTGTACGATTCCACCTATATGAAATTTCTAGAATAGGCAAATTCATTGGGGCAGAAACAGATTAGAGTTTCCCAGGGACAGGGAGAGGAAAGAAGGGGGAATTACTGTTACATGGTTATGGTTTCTATTCAGGGTGATGAAGAAGTTGTGGAAATAAATAAATTGTTGCACAACATTATGATTGTAATTAATATCCAGAACTGTGCAGTTAAAAATAACTAAAATTGCAAATTTTGTTTCTTATTTTACCACAATAGAGTAATTAATTTTTTAAAAAATTAAGTAAACTCATATTAAATAATAAACAAAAGCCAATTACATGTTGTTTAAAGGAGATGTACCTCTAACAAAAACATCACAAGAGAGTTAAAAAAAATGGAAAAATATATGAGATACAAATGTTAACCAAGGGGGGCAGAGCAAGATGGTGGAGGAGTAGGAGACCTGGGTTTCGTCTGGTCTCAGGAATTCAGCTGGATAGGGATCAAACCATTCTGAACAACTACAAACTCAACAGGAGATCGAAGAAAGGAATAGCAACAACTCTCTGAACAGAAAAGCGACCACTTTCTGGAAGGTAGGACGTGCGGAGAAGTGAATCCGAGGCGATATTCGGGAGGATAGACGGCGGGGGAGGGGCCTCCATCAGCCACTTCTGGCAAGTGATAGAGCCACGGAGCACAAAATCGGAACTTTTAAAAGTCTGCTCCGCCGAGGGACGTCACTCTGGTGGCTAAGCGGGGGGTGGAACCCTCATGGGACAGTGTGGTCTCAGGACCCTCGGGGTCACAGAAAGACCGGGGGTGCCTGAGTGTGGCAGAGCTCCCAGGTACCGAAGCGGGGAAGCAGGCTGCAGAGAGGGAGCTGAGGCGCAGGCTCTCAGCTCGGGGTTGCCATAAACTGTGATCCGCGGCACAGTCGGGCCCCTGCTCCTCCAGCAGGGACCCAACAAGCAGCAGATCCGGGGAGACTCACCTTCCTCCCCCGGGAGGAGCCGCGCGGGAGTGCATGCAGGGATCTGCTGGGTTTGGAGACTCCACCCGGGGTCGGGTGCCAGAGATAGAAATGCGCGGTCACAGGCCGGGTGAGCACGGAGTGCAGCCGGAGACCAGGGAGATGGGAGTGACTGACTGCTTTCCTCTGGGGGAGCACTGAGGAGCGGGGTCCAAGTTCACGGCTCCTCCGAGGTGGAGATTGGGAGGCCGCCATTTTCACTCTCGGCCTCCAAAGCTGTATGGAAAGCTTGCAGGGAACAAAAGCTCCTGAGAGCAAACCCAAGCGGATTACTTAGCCTGGACCAGGCAAGGGTGGGGCAATTCCGCCTCTCGCAAAGACATTTGGGAACCACGGCAACAGGCCCCTCCCCCAGAAGATCAGCGAGAAGAGCCAGCCAAGACCAAGTTTACCCATCAATGAGAATGGCAGAGTTCCAGCGCTAGGGGAATAATGCACATAGAATCCATGCCTTTTTTACCATGATTCTTTAGCCTTTCAAAGTTAATTTTTTTAACTGTCTTTTTTTTTTTTTTGAATTTTTCTTTTTCCCTTTTATAACCAACATCTTATCAATCCCTTTTTAAAAAAAACATTCTTATTTTTCATTTTTACAGTCATATTCTATCCCTTCATAGTAGTTACCCTTATTTTGGGCATATATATGTAAGTTGTTCTCTCTTTAAAATTTTGAGATAGTTTCTTCTAACAGATCAAAATATACCCTAAATCTCTAGTTTATGGTTTTTTCTACTCTCCTGCCTGATCACATTCTCTCCCTTTTTTTTTAATCCTCTTCTTTCTTTTTCAAACAACTTCTTATCAATTCCTTTAATAAAATTTTTTATAATTTTCATCTTTACAGTCGTATTCCATCCCTTCATCATATCAACCCTTATTTTTGTACATATATAACTTTTTCTTTCTTTAAAATTTTGGGAGGCACTTTCTTCTAATGGACCCAAATACACCCAAAATCTAGTGTGTGGCACTAATCTATGCACCAGCCTGACCATATTTGATCATATTCTGGGTGGGTTTTTTTTGTTTTGTTCTGTTTTTGTTTGTTTTTATCTTTTTCTTTTTTCGTTTTTTTCTTTTTCTTTTTTCTTTCTTTCCCTTTCAGGTCTATTCTGATTTGTTTAGAGTATATTTTCTGGGGACGTTGTTACCCTGTTAGCATTTTGTTCTCTCATTAATCTATTCTCCTCTGGACAAAATGACAAGATGGAAAAAATCACCTCAACAAAAAGAACAAAAGGTAGTACCGACTGCCAGGGACCTACTCAATACGGACATTAGTACGATGTCCGATCTAGAGTTCAGAATTATCACTTTAAAGATACTACCTGGGCTTGAAAAAAGCATGGAAGACATTAGAGAAACCCTTTCTGGAGAAATAAAAGGACTAAAATCTAACCAAGTCGAAATCAAAAAGGCTATTAATGAGGTGCAATCAAAAATGGGGGCACTAACTGCTAGGATAAATGAGGCAGAAGAGAGAATCAGTGAGATAGAAAACCAAATGATGGAAAATAAAGAAGCTGAGAAAAAGAGAGATAAACAACTACTGGATCACGAGGGCAGAATTTGAGAGATAAGCGATACCATAAGACAAAACAACATTAGAATGATTGAGATCCCAGAAGAAGAAGAAAGAGAGAGGGGGTCAGAAGGTATAATGGAGAAAATTATAGCAGAGAACTTCCCTAATTTGGGGAAGGAAACAGGCATCAAAATCCAGGAAACACAGAGAACCCCTCTCAAAATCAATAAAAATAGGTCAATACCCTGACATCTAATAGTAAAACATACGAGTCTCAGAGACAAGAGAAAATCCTGAAAGGAGCTCGGGATGAGAGATCTATAACCTACAACGGTAGAAACATTAGATTGGCCACAGACTTATCCACAGAGACCTGGCAGGCCAGAAAGGACTGGCAGGATATATTCAGAGCACTGAATGAGACAAATATGCAGCCAAGAATACTCTATCCAGCTAGGCTGTCATTGAAAATTGAAGGAGAGATAAAAAGCTTCCAGGACAAACAAAAACTAAAGAAATTTGCAAACACAAAACCAGCCTTACAGGAAATCTTGAAGGGGGTCCTCTAAGCAAAGAGAGAGCCTAAAAGCAACATAGACCAGAAAGGAACACAGACAATATACAGTAACAGTCACCTTACAGGCAATAAAATGGCACTAAATTCCTATCTTTCAATAGTTACCCTGAATGTAAATGGGCTAAATGCCCCAATCAAAAGACACAGGCTATCGGACTGGATTAAAAAACAAGACCCATTGATATGCTGTCTGCAAGAGACTCATTTTAGACCCAGACGCCCCCAGATTGAAAGTGAGGGGGTGGAAAACCATTTACCATGCTAATGGACACCAAAAGAAAGCTGGGGTGGCAATCCTTATATCAGACAAATTAGATTTTAAACCAAAGACTGTAATAAGAGATGAGGAAGGACATTATATCCTACTTAAAGGGTCTATTCCACAAGAAGATCTAACAACTGTAAAGATCTATGCCCCTAACATGGGAGCAGCCAATTATATAAGGCAATTAATAACAAAAGCAAAGAAACACATTGACAACAATGCAATAATAGGGGGGGAGTTTAACACCCCTCACTGAAATGGACAGATCATCTAAGCAAAAGATCAACAAGGAAATAAAGACTTTAAATGACACACTGGACCAAATGGACTTCACAGACATATTCAGAACATTCCATCCCAAAGCAACAGAATACACATTCTTCTCTAGTGCCCATGGAACATTCTCCAGAATCGATCACATCCTAGGTCATAAATCAGGTCTCAACCAGTACCAAAAGATTGGGATCATTCCCTGCTTATTTTCAGACCACAATGCTTTGAAACTAGAACTCAATCACAAGAGGAAAGTCGGAAAGAACTCAAATACATGGAGGCTAAAGAGCATCCTACTAAAGAATGAATGGGTCAACTAGGAAATTAAAGAAGAATTTTAAAAATTCATGGAAAACAATGAAAATGAAAACACAACTGTTCAAAATCTTTGGGATGCAGCAAAAGCAGACCAAAGAGGCAAGTATATAGCAATACAAGCCTTTCTCAAGAAACAAGAAAGGTCTCAAATACACGACCTAAACCTACACCTAAAGGAGCTGGAGAAAGAACAGCAAATAAAGCCTAAACCCAGCAGGAGAAGAGAAATAATAAAGATCAGAGCAGAAATCAATGAAATAGAAACCAAAAGAACAGTAGAACAGATCAACGAAACTAGGAGCTGTTTCTTTGAAAGAATTAACAAGATTGATAAACCCCTGGCCAGACTTATCAAAAAGAAAAGAGAAAGGACCCAAATCAACAAAATCATGAATGAAAGAGGAGAGATCACCACCAACACCAAAGAAATACAAACAATTATAAGACATATTATGAGCAACTCTATGCCAGCAAATTAGATAACCTGGAAGGAATGGATGTATTCCTAGAGATGTATCAACTACCAAAACTGAACCAGGAAGAAATAGAAAACCTGAACAGACCTATAACCACTAAGGAAATTGAGGCAGTCATCAAAAATCTCCCAATAAACAAGAGCCCAGGGCCAGATAGCTTCCCAGGGGAATTCTACCAAACATTTCAAGAAGAATTAATACCTATTCTTCTGAAACTGTTCCAAAAAATAGAAATGGAAGGAAAACTTCCAAACTCATTTTATGAGGCCACCATTACCTCAATCCCAAAACCAAAGACCCCATAAAAAGGAGAATTACAGACCAATATCCTTGATGAACATGGATGCAAAAATTCTCACCAAAATACTAGCCAATAGGATCAAACAGTACATTAAAAAGATTTATTCACCACAACCAAGTGGGATTTATCCCTGGGCTACAAGGTTGGTTCAACACCTGCAAATCAATCAGTGTGATACATTAACAAAAGAAAGAACAAGAACCATATGATCCTCTCAATAGATGCAGAGAAAGCATTTGACAAAGTACAGCACCCTTTCTTGATCAAAACTCTTCAGAGTATAGGCATAGAGGGTACATACCTCAATATCATAAAAGCCATCTATGAAAAACCCAGAGCCAATATCATTCTCAATGGGGAAAACTGAGAGCTTTCCCCCTAAGGTCAGGAACATAGCAGGGATGTCCACTCTCACCACTGCTATTCAACACAGTATTAGAATCCTAGCCACAGCAATCAGACAACAAAAAGAAATAAAAGGCATCTGAATCAGCCCATAAGAAGTCAAACTCTCACTCTTTGCAGATGATATGATCCTTCATGTGGGAAACACAAAAGACTCCACCCCAAAACTGCTACAACTCATACAGGAATTCAGTCAACTAGCAGGATATAAAATCAATGCACAGAGATCAGTGGCATTCCTATACACCAACAACAAGACAGAAAAAAGAGAAATTAAGGAGTCAATCCCATTTACAATTGCACCCAAAACCATAAGATACCTAGGAATAAATCTAACCCAAGAGGCAAAGGATCTGTACTCAGAAAACTATAAAATACTCATGAAAGAAATTGAGGAAGACACAAAGTAATGGAAAAACGTTCCATGCTCATGGATTGGAAGAACAAATATTGTGAAGATGTCAATGCTACCTAGAGCCATCTACACATTCAATGCAATCCCCATCAAAATACCATCCACTTTTTTCAAAGAAATGGAACAAATAATCCTAAAATTTGTATGGAACCAGAAAAGATCCCAAATAGCCAGAGGAATGTTGAAAAACAAAAGCAAAGCTGGCAGCATCACAATTCCGGACTTCCAGCTCTATTACAAAGCTGTCATCATCAAGACAGCATGGTATGGCACAAAAACAGACACATAGATTAGTGGAACAGAATAGAGAGCCCAGAAATGGACCCTCAACTCTATGGTCAACTCATCTTTGACAAAGCAGGAAAGAATGTCCAATGGAAAAAAGGCCGTCTCTTCAACAAATGGTGTTGGCAAAATTGGACAGCCACATGCAGAAGAATGAAACTGCACCATTTCCTTACACCACACACAAAAATAGACTCCAAATGGTTGAAAGACCTCAACGTGAGACAGGAGTCCATCAAAATCCTAAAGGAGAACACAGGCAGCAACCTCTTTGACCTCAGCCGAAGCAACTTCTTCCTAGAAACATCGCCAAAGGCAAGGGAAGCAAGGGCAAAAATGAACTATTGGGACTTCATCAAGATAAAAAGCTTTTGCAAAGCAAAGGAAACAGTCAACAAAACCAAAAGACAACCGACAGAATGGGAGAAGATATTTGCAAATGACATATCAGATAAAGGGCTAGTATCCAAAATCTATAAAGAACTTCTTAAACTCAACACCCAAAGAACAAATGATCCAATCAAGAAATGGGCAGAAAACATGAACAGACATTTTTCCAGGGAGACATCCAAATGGCCAACAGACACATGAAAAAGTGCTCAACATCACTCAGCATCAGGGAAATCCAAATCAAAACCTCAATGAGATACCACCTCACACCAGTCAGAATGGCTAAAATTAACAAGTCAGGAAACGACAGATGTTGGCGGGGATGTGGAGAAAGGGGAACCCTCCTACACTGTTGGTGGGAATGCAAGCTGCTGCAACCACTCTGGAAAACAGTATGGAGGTTCCTCAAAAAGTTGAAAATAGAGCTACCATATGATCCAGCAATTGCACTACTGGATATTTACCCCAAAGATACAAATGTTGGGATCCGAAGGAGTACGTGCTCCCTGATATTTATAGCAGCAATGTCCACAATAGCCAAACTGTGGAAAGAGCCAAGATGTCCATCGACAAATGAATGGATAAAGAAGAAGTGGTATATATATACAATGGAATATTATGCAGCCATCAAAAGGAATGAGATCTTGCCATTTGCACGATGTGGATGGAACTGGAGGGTGTTATGCTGAGCGAAATAAGTCAATCAAAGAAAGATATGTATCATGTGACCTCACTGATATGAGGAATTCTTAATCTCAGGAAACAAACTGAGGGTTGCTGGAGTGGTGGGGTGGGAGGGATGGGGTGGCTGGGTGATAGACATTGGGGAGGGTATGTGCTATGGTGAGCACTGTGAATTGTGCAAGGCTGTTGAATCACAGATCTGTACCTCTGAAACAAATAATGCAATATATGTTAAAAAAAAAAGAAGAAGAAGAAGAAGATAGCAGGAGGGGAAGAATGTAAGTGGGGAAATCGAAGGGGGAGACGAACCATGAGAGACGATGGACTCTGAAACACAAACTGAGGGTTCTAGAGGGGAGGGGGGTGGGAGGATGGGTTAGCCTGGTGATGGGTATTGGGGAGGGCACGTTCTGCATGGAGTACTGGGTGTTATGCACAAACAATGAATCATGGAACACTACATCAAAATCTAATGATGTAATATATGGTGATTAACATAACAATAAAAATGTTTAAAAATAAAAAAATAATGTTAACCAAAGAAATAAGAAAGTAATATTAGAATACTAAAAATAGGGGCACCTGGGTGGCTCAGTTGGTTAGGTGTCAGACCCCTGATATCTGCTAGGGTACCCCGTCAGGCTCCACACTCAGCACAGACCCTGCTTGAGATTATCTCTCTCTCCCTGCGCCCCTCTCCCAACTCTCATGTGCTCTCTATCTATTTCTAAAAAATAAATAAATAAAATCAGTTTTTAAAAAAAAGAACACTAACAATAAATGTTAACAGAATTCAAATTCAAATTGGAAAACATTAAGAGAGACAAAGGAAGATATTTTCTGTTGATTAAAGAAATAATCCACTCAACAATGAAAATAGGGACTAACATTTATTTATGTACCTGGCCACATAGATTAGAAATATATAAAGCAAAATCTATTGGAAATATAAGAAAATTTGACATCCCAGTCAGAGAAAGACTAATACCATATGACTTCACTCATATGTGGAATTTAAGAAACAAAATAGATGAACATAGGGGAAAGGAAGAAAAGAAGAGAGAGAGGGAAGCAAACCATAAGAGACTCTTAGCAATAGAGAACAAACTGAGGGTTGATGGAAGGAGGTGGGTTGGGGTGATGGGTGATGGGTATTAAGGAGAACACTTGTGATGAGCACTGGGTGTTATATGTAAGTAATGAATCAATAAATTCTATACCTAAAACAAATTTTACTATGTATGTTAGCTAACTAGAAATAAAAAACTGAAATAAAAAAAAGAAAATCTGACATCTAAAATCATGGAAGGAGATTTAAATACACCTTTCTCAGAGATCAATTAGTTAAAAAGGAAAAACTAAATGATGTTTCAATAACATAAGCTTTTTAAAGCCTGACCTAGTATCTATCCATACATAAAAATGCATCTCTAACAAATCAGCACTTTCTCTTCAAACATACAAGTAACATTGACAACATCCACCATGTGTTGGAGCACAGAGGAAATCCCACCAAATTCTAAAAAATAAAAATCAAAGAGGCTGCCTTCCCTGAATACTAATGCAATCAAAACAATACACAGCCATCCAAAGGAAAACCATATGCCTGGATATTAAAGCATACTCCTAATTAATTTGCAGGTTAAAGAATAAATCAATGTTAACAGAAACTTTAATGACAGTGTACATATAAAATGAGGGATCTAACCAAAACAGTAATAAGAGAAAAAATATAAAAGGCTTTATTGAAAAATTTAAAAAACAAAAAACAACCAGTTTCCTTTGTCCAAAGCTTAGAAAAATACACTCAATGAGCAGAATAGGATTGATAAAGATTAAAACAAATTAAAAAAAAGTTTTCAACTTTAGTTGATTAATAAAAAGATAATTTGGAAAAATTATTGAAATAGATGAAAATTAGAGGACCAACCATGAAAAACATATTTTTTTTACTTTTTTATTGTTATGTTAATCACCATACATTACATCATTAGTTTTAGATGTAGTGTTCCATGATTCATTGTTTGTGCATAACACCCAGTGCTCCATGCAGAACATGCCCTCCCCAATACCCATCACCAGGCTAACCCATCCTCCCACCCCCCTCCCCTCTAGAACCCTCAGTTTGTTTCTCAGAGTCCATCGTCTCTCATGGTTCGTCTCCCCCTCCGATTTCCACCCCCTCATTCTTCCCCTCCTGCTATCTTCTTCTTTTTTTTTTCTTAACATATATTGCATTATTTGTTTCAGAGGTACAGATCTGTGATTCAACAGCCTTGCACAATTCACAGCGCTCACCATAGCACATACCCTCCCCAATGTCTATCACCCAGCCACCCCATCCCTCCCACACCTCCCACTCCAGCAACCCTCAGTTTGTTTCCTGAGATTAAGAATTCCTCATATCAGTGAGGTCATATGATACATATCTTTCTCTGATTGACTTATTTCGCTCAGCATAACACCCTCCAGTTCCATCCATGTCGTTGGAACACTATTGGGAAGCAGTTTTTACATGCAGAAGAAGAGAAAAATGTTAAAGTGATAGGAGCATAGTATATATAGCCTTTCAGTAATATCTGAAAACCTAGAATGAAACATTGCTAGGTAAATTTAAATTATTCAAACTGACCCAATAAAAATAATAATCCAATAACCAAAATTGTAATTGATAAGTTAGGAACAGGAGTGGATCATTTTTCTGAGTTCTAATAAATCTTCAAGAGGCAATTCTGTGATTTCTTCCAGAACACAAAGAGGAAAAGCCTAACTCATCTTATCCATCGAACATAATTATACTAAACTGGATTAAGAACAAATGGACAATAGAAAACTATTAAAAAATTGAATACAGCAGAGTTAAAGGAACACTAAACACTAACTACGAAGGCAACCTCGTAACCATAGGATCTATCTCAGGAGTGTGATCATGCATCTACATCAAATTATTTCTCAGGCTGATACATTATACTACATGAAATTGCATTATATTTGAGATGGAGTAAGGGATAAAAATCATGCTATCATTTCAAGAGAATCATAAAAAAAAAACATGTCATAAAATTCAACCCTCATTCCTGGTTTTTTAAAAGAGACAGCTATCTAGATTGAAAGGAAAACTTCTTTAAATTGAAAATTTTCTCTCTCAAAAACCCATAGCCGCAATGTTCCTACTGTATCACTCATAAAAATGAAATCTTGACTAGGAATAAATGTATTCTTAATGGGATATTGTGTAAATCAAAGAGAAAAATAAAAACACCTGGCTAAATTAAAAAAAAAAAACCCATAGCCAACTTTAAACTTGATTTGAAAATTAAAAGCAACCACTATCAGTCATACAATTCAAAATTGTACCTTTAACCATGGTCCTAGCCAGTGCTATAAGGAAGGAAATAGTATTTTTGTCATTCTTAGTATGCAATATGCTCATCTAACAAGGAAATACAAGAGAATCACTTGACTTACTATAAAAATTGCCTTCAACAAGGCACTTAGAATTGACATCAACTGATAAAAATCAAGGAACTCTCCTATACACCCTGACCTCAGGTTTCAGGTGAAAATAAACATGAAATATACAACCTTGTCTATAACACACAATGATTCTATCTTAATAGGATACATTTGCTACTGAGTTTCATAAATGTTCATCTAATGTGAATATTTTATTTCCTTTCATCTGTATATATTTGCTCCTAGACTACAGAGTAGCACTTCATTTTTCTCTGGTGAGCCCAAAGGAATAAACCCAAGGAACTGCAATATGCCAAGCAATCCCACAAAAAGTAGGAACTTAGAGAAAGAGCAGCAAAGACTGGCCAACAGGGTCACTCTCACCAAAAAAAGCAAAATTGGCTCAAATAGCTCACTAATATAGTGACCGCATTTAATAACCAAAAGAAGAGATGGCTCAAGGCTGCTTTCTGCAATGTTAAAATGTTTCCTAATGAAGGGGCACCTGGGTGGCTCAGTAGGTTAAGCGTCTGCCCTTCTGCTCTGGTCATGATCTCAGGGTCCTGGGAATCAAGCCTCAGCAGGGAGTCTGCTTCTCCCTCTTCCTCTGCCCCTCCCCCAACTCATGCACATGCGCTTTCTCTCACTCTCTCAAATAAATAAATAAAATCTTAAAAAAAAAAGAGGTTTCCTAATGAAGAAAACAAACCTAGGGAGACACAATCCCCCTCCAGCTAGGAGGTGAAAGTTCTAGATGGCTCTACCAATTGCAACAAAAGAATAGTAAGGAACACACAAGTTTTAAGAATGTTACTAGACCTGGTTAATCCATTATCACACTGGAAGCCTGCGTTAGGTAACAAAGGCCAAGTGAGATTTAAAAGCACATAATTTGGGAGAGAAACAACAGATTGCAGGGAAGATAGGAAAGGAAAGAGAAGGGGGAGAATAGGGAAGAGAAAAAAATGTGCGAAGAGTATACTTAAAACATCTTTGTTGCTGGAGGAAGAAATGTTTATCTTTAAAAAGGAAGCTCTGAGGTAGTTGATGAGTAACTCAGGTTACATTTTTCAGGGAAACAGCCAAATCCAATGCTCGTACTAAAAAAATCAGTTTGTTGATAACTCAGATCCTATAACTTCAGCGAGTTGGAAGTCACTCTTTTTCTTTTAGACCTGGAAAGAACACTGTAACTGTGGGAAGCACTGCTTTTGTCCCAAAGGTTACTAGAAGCAATATTAAATAATAACATGAAAATAAATATAATTAAGTAATATAGATCTTGGTGAGGCCAACATATCATTTACAAAAATGTTCTTAGCAGCTTTCTGGGTGCAGTACATTTTTGAGCACACCCATCACTCTGATATTTCTGGAACAAGGACAGGATGATAAATCTTGCCCCACTGTAGACTACAGACAAGACCCATCTCAGTAGAGAGCTCAGGCTTGTTTTGACTCCCTATTCTCCATGGGACAATTTCTGGAAGAGGATAATGAATACCATGAATCCACGTAAGCTTACAGTCCAGCAGCGCTCACCCAGGGCCTCTGGCCAAATATCATGCAGCCACTGGGTTATCCTAGACATGACAAATTTCTAGGTCCCCACTGCCCAATTACCTTCTCAAGAAAAGACCATTTACTATTAGTAATATTGTACTAGTGCTATGTTATTACTGATTTTTAACAACTAAAAATAATGCACAGATAGTTGGGGTATGGATTACAAGAAGTATGTGCACCTCCCCATGACAGAAGGTAACAAGGGACTCCCGAAGACAGTCCAACCCACCACACCTTCCTCCTCCTGTTTAATATCCAGTATCCCCAGTTTCACCCACACCTGTCCTGGTGTTTCATTCTTTGGGCCATGTGTGCAGACTAGAGGATCCTCTCCCTGCCTGAAATTCCATCCCCTTCTTCCGGTTCCCTCTCCTTCTCTTACCCACACTTAGCTCAGACAAGCACTACCTCCTCTAGAAATCTTTGGGGGCTCCCCAAGGCTCCAAGACACCACTTTATTCTCACACCTTCCACATTGGATTGACACCGCCTGACTGAGCCATGTCACCCTCATGAGGACGTGGTGACCAAGAGAGCAGTGAAGGCAAAGGCTGGGTAGGATCTACCTGTAGTCCACAAGGTCCTGAGTTACAAAAAGCACTCCGTGTTTATTTATTGAGCCAAATTAAGCTGGAAAAGGAATAGAAATCTAAAGAAGAATGGACTACTCTGAATTAGCTTCCTCTTACTCACTCTAAGGTTTACCAAAACTTAGCTGTTGGAGGTGTTCCCCAACTAATTCTATTCACATGAATGAAGCAAAAATACCAGGAGGCTTAAAACACCAACCCCAATGCCAAACACATAGAAGATGCTTGAGAATCGTGGTCACTCACTTATCTTCCTCCTCAGGTAAATGGGAACTGTCCTCCCATGCATCATCGTTGTTCCAGATTATTGTTGAGTTCACAGTTCCCTTCTCCCAACCCACAATTCTTCCCAGTCTACCTGAATTCCTGGGGCACAAATCATCCCAGATGTGCCCCTTCCAAATGCCCACTTCTGCCCACACATTCTGATTCTCCTCTTACTCCTTTCTTCCCATGTTCAGTTCTTGACTCTGTTCTATCTTCTGATTTCAGCAGGAGGTCCCAGCCCTAAGGCGGGGTTCTCAGAAGAGTAAATCCTGACCACCAGAAAAGTGGGAGATTCTACTGCACAGTGAGAAGCAAAATCCGGGTGAAGATTGAATGCAGTCAGCACTACTTTCCCTCCAGGTGAGAAGTGAAAAGCTATAGCAGGTTTGGTTACTGAGGCAAGAGATGGGGCTACACAGGAGAGAAAGAACGGTAAACACTTCTGACAATAAACCAGATTTAGAGGCACCGGCCAATACTGCACATCACTGTGGACCACAATTGCCTTCCCAGATCAAGAAATTCCAGGACATGTGAGAATGCCAAACTGTCCAACCCCTACAGAATTTGGCAATCTCTAACAAATATGTGCATGCATTCACCCTGAACTTCAACATCCCACTTGCCCTGTATATCCATTTCAAACAATACAAAAGCTAATTGTGCTGTGTTATTCATTGCAGCATCATTTGATTTTTCAAAATGTTAATTTGGAAACTATCTAAGAGTCCAAGTATAGGCAGACTAGTGGAATAAATTGTTACCTACCTGTGTTGGAGCAACCATGGAAAAGAATAGGAAGATTTCTATGAACTAGTATGTGGGGTTTGTTACAGCAAAGTGAAAAGACCATCTATATATGCTACTTTTTGGTAAAAAAATAAAGAGAAATAAGAAAACATACTTGTATCTCCTCATCTTCACCAACAGGAACATAAGAAAGATACACTGGAAGACAGTGATGTTAGTTATGTTAGTTACCTGCAAGGGGTTGTTACGAGTGAGGTAGCAGGGTAGATGGGAGTGACCTTTTCTGAGTGCATCTTTTTTCTTAAGATTTTATTTATTTATTTATTTGACAGAGAGAGAGACAGTGAGAGAGGGAACACAAGCAGGGGTAGTGGGAGAGGGAAAAGCAGGCTTCCTGCTGATCAGGGAGCCCGATGCGGGGCTCAATCCCAGGACCCTGGGATCATGACCTGAGCCAAAGGCAGATGCTTAACAACTGAGCCACCCAGGCACCCCAGTGAGTGCATCTTTTTGAATTATCTTTACTTTTAGGAGCTTGTTAGTGGACTTCATATGCAAAAAATAGAACTAAATCAGCAAAGGATGCTGGGGGGGGAACCTAAAACTGAAAGCCAACTGAAACAAAGAAAGCCTGTTGTAATTCAAATAAATACCATAACCACAATGAAGAGGAAGAAAAAAGACAACTCGAGGCACCAGGGTGGCTCAGTCGGTTAAGTGTCTGACTCTTGATTTCCACTCAGGTCTTGATATCAGGGTCTTAATATAAAGCACTGCCTCTGGCTCTGTGCTCAGCGGGGAGTCTTCATAAGATACTCTCTCTCCCTCTCTGTCTGCCCCTACCCTCTCCCTCTCTCACTCTCTCTCTCTCTCTCTCAAATAAATAAGGGAGAGAAAGAAAGAACTTATCCAAGTAACTTATAAATGTGGCCATAGACCCTCAGTCTTGAAAAAGATGGAAAAGAAAAACTACAAACAGCTAAATTCCTTTTCAGTAGATTTGGGTTTTTATATGGTACAGGCAAAGCATTTCTGAAATAATTGTAGATGTTCTATGGAATTGAGCTAATTAGAGAAAGTGTTGATGTAGTTGAGAAGAAGAGACATGTAACTATGGGACGGGTTGGAGGAATAAGAAAAAATCCTTTGGGGACAGTTTGGATTTCGAGGTTTGGGTATGAATGTATAATTTCTTTTTTTTCAATTTTATTTTATTATGTTATGTTAGTCATCATACAATGCATCATTAGTTTTTGATGTGGGGATCCACAATTCATTGTTTTCATATAACACCCAGTGCTCCATGCAGTACGTGCCCTCCTTAATACCATCACCAGGCTAACCCATCCCCCCACCCCCCTCCCCTCTAAAACCCTCAGTTTGTTTCTCAGAGTCCATAGTCTCTCATGGTTCATCTCTCCCTCCGACTTCCCCCCCCTTCATTTTTCCCTTCCTTCTCCTAATGTCCTCCATGCTATTCCTTAGGTTCCACAAATAAGTGACTTTTTTGACAGTCAAATGATAATTGACTTTCTCTGCTTGACTTATTTCACTTAGCATAATCTCCTCCAGTCCCATCCATGTTGATGTAAAAGTTGGGTATTCATCCTTTCTGATGGCTGAGTAATATTCCACTGTACATATGGACCATATCTTCTATATCCATTCATCTGTTGAAGGGCATCTCAGCTCTTTCCACAGTTTGGCTGTTGTGGACGTTGCTGCTATGAACATTGGGGTGCATATGGCCCTTCTTTTCACATCTGGGTCTTTGGGGTAAATACCCAGGAGTGCAATTGCTGGGTCATAGGGTAGCTCTATTTTTAAATTTTTGAGGCACTTCCACACTGTTTTCCAAAGTGGCTGTAACAACTTGCATTCCCACCAACAGTGTAAGAGGGCTCCCCTTTCTCCACAACATCTCCAACATTTGTTGTTTCTTGCCCTGTCAATTTTTGCCATCCTAACTGGTGTAAGGTGGTATCTCAGTGTGGTTTTGATTTGAATTTCCCTGATGGCTAATGACGATGAACAAATGTTCACGTGTCTGTTAGCCATTTGTATGTCTTCTTCAGAGAAGTGTCTGTTCATGACTTCTGCCCACTTTTTGACTTGATTATTTGTTCTTTGGGTGTTGAGTTTGAGAAGTTCTTTATAGATCTTGGATACCAGCCCTTTATCTGTAGTGTCATTTGCAAATATCTTCTCCCATTCTGTGGGTTGTCTCTTTGTTTTGTTGACTGTTTCCTTTGCTGAGCAGAAGCTTTTTATCTTGATGAAGTCCCAAAAGTTCATTTTTGCTTTTGTTTCACTAGCTTTTGGAGATGTATCTTGAAAGAAGTTGCTGTGGTCAATGTCAAAGAGGTTACTGCCTATGTTCTCCTCTAGGATTTTGATGGATTCCTGTCTCACATTGAGGTCTTTCACCCACTTTGAGTTTATCTTTGTGAATGGTGTTAGAGAATGGTCGAGTTTCATTCTTCTGCATGTGGCTTTTCAATTTTCCCAGCACCATTTATTGAAGAGACTGTCTTTTTTCCATTGCATATTTTTCTTGCTTTGTCGAAGATTATTTGACAATAGAGTTGAGGGTCCATATCTGGGTTCTCTATTCTGTTCCATTGGTCTATATGTCTGTTTTTGTGCCAGTACCATGCTGTCTTAGTGATCACAGCTTTGTAATATAGCTTGAAATCGGGCAACGTGATGCCCCCAACTTTTTCTTTTTCAACATTTCCTTGGTGATTTGGGGTCTTTTCTGATTCCATACAAATTTTAAGATTGTTTGTTCCAGTACTTTGAAAAATGTCATTGGAATTTTGATCGGGATAGCATTGAAGGTATAGATTGCTCTGGGTAGCATAGACATTTTAACAGTGTTTATTCTTCCGATCCATGAGCATGGAATATTTTTCCATTTTTTTGTGTCTTCTTCAATTTCTTTCATGAGTGTTCTGTAGTTCCTAGAGTATAGATCCTTTACCTCTTTGGTTAGGTTTATTCCGAGGTATCTTACGATTTTTGGTGCTATTGTAAATGGAATCATTTCTCTAATTTCTCTTTCTACAGTTGCACTGTTAGTGTATAAGAAAGCAGCTGATTCCTGTGCATTGATTTTGTATCCTGCCACATTACTGAATTGCTGGATGAGTTCTAGTAATTTGGGGGTGGAGTCTTTTGGGTTTTCCACATAAAGTATCATGTCGTCTGTGAAAAGAGAGAGTTTGACTTCTTTTTTGCCAATTTGAATACCTTTTATTTCTTTTTGTTGTCTGATTGCTGTTGCTAGGACATCTAGTACTATGTTGAACAACAGTGGTGAGAGTAGGCATCCTTGATGTGTTCCTGATCTTAAGGGAAAGGCTCTCAGCTTTTCCCCATTGAGGATGATATTCGCTGTGGGTTTTTCATAGATAGAGTTTATGAGCTTGAGGAATGTTCCCTCTATCCCTATACTCTGAAGAGTTTTAATCAGGAAAGGATGCTGTATTTTGTCAAATGCTTTTGCTGCATCAATTGAGAGGACCATATGGTTCTTCTCTCTCCTCTTATTAATGTGTTCTATCACATTGATTGATTTACGAATGTTGAATCACCCTTGCATCCAGGGGATAAATCCCACTTGGTCGTGGTGGATGATGTTTTTAATGTATTGTTGAAGCCTATTAGCTAGGATTTTGTTGAGGATTTTGGAATCCATATTCATCAGGGATATTGGTCTGAAATTCTCCTTTTTGATGGGGCCTCTGCCTGGTTTGGGGAATAAGGTAATGCTGGCCTCATAGAATGAGTCTGGAAGCTTTCCTTCTGTTTCTATTTTTTGAAACAGCTTCAGGACAATAGGTATTATTTCTTCTTTGAATGTTTGGTAGAATTCCCCAGGGAATCCATCAGGCCCTGGACTCTTGTTTTTTGGGAGGTTTTTGATCACTGTAACCAGTAACAAGATTGAATGTATAATTTCTAAAATGTGTATAGGTATGTGTGTATGTGTGCATGTTTATGTGCATGCTGTCTTTGCATGTGTGTGGATGCATATGTGTACATAGATGCATACATCACTAGCTTGGCCCTCCGAAAGCAAAGACCCACCCCTGCCTGGTAGTAATGAGTACACCTAGCCCCCAGGTATTGGTCTTCAGTCCAGTGATCACCAGTGAGGAATGGGTGCACATCATGTGCCTCCGGATATGATACCTGAGACAGACATAACATAGTATTTGCAGGATTCTGGCTTGAGAATGCTCAACCAGATTCTAATTATAAGGAAATACATGCACACCCCAAATGAGGAGCATTCTACTTAAAAGAATAGAGGGGACTATGTTCTTCAGAAATGTTCATGTCAGAAAAGACCAAAACAAACAAACAAAACCCCTGTGGAAATGTCCCAGACATGCCAACTAAATACAATACATGATCCTGCCTGGGTCCTAGGTGAAAATCCCATAAAACAATTATCCGGCCAACTGACAGAATCAGAATACGAAGAGCAGATCAGATAAAAAGCATTGCATCCCTGTTAAATTTGTTAAAGTTGATAACTACGTTGTGTTTGTTTACTGAGAATGGTCATATTTTTAGGAAATACTTAAAGTATGTATGTTTCGAGGGCCTGGTGTATGCAAGTTATTATCTATTGGTTCAGAAAAGGAGCAGGGGTTCCTGGGTGGCTCAGATGGTTAAGTGTCTGCCTTCAGCTCAGGTCATGATTTCAGGGTCCTGGGATCCAGCCCCAAGGCCAGACTCTGCTCAGCAGGGAGTCTGCTTGTCCCTCTCCCTCTGCCCCTCCCCCCACTCATGTGCTCAAGTGTGAGCGCTCTCTCTCTCTCTCTCTCAAATAAATAAATCTTTAAAAAAAAGGAAAAGCAGAAGAAAAGAGAGGGAAGGAGAAAAGGAGGGAAAGAGTTGGGAGGGAGGGAGGGAGAAGGGGGGGAAAGAGGGGAAAGAAGGAATAAACTATATGAAACTTTATGAATACATCAGACGTGACCCCCCCCCTCCAAATGCTCCCTGACTCAGGGGAGGGGGAAAGAGAGGGAGGGAGGCAGGGAGGGAGAAGGGGGAAAAGGGGACAGGAAGAGGGGGGGGGAGAGAATACACACACCAACAGCAGATGTATCTAGGTAGAGGGTACATAGGCATTCTTTATGTATTCTTATTCCTGCCACTTTTCTAAAGTTTGTTATTTCCAGATAAGTTAAAAGAAAAACAGAGAGGAATCTGCGGAAAGATAGATAGATGATAGATAGATAGATAGATAGATAGATAGATAGATAGATAGATAATCTTGGTCACAAAACTTACTTTCTAATAAATACTCTAAGAATAATAATAGCTGGCACCTGCTGTGTACCTACTTTGTGCCAGACCCTGAACTACGGATTTTACGCATATTTTCTTTCATATTCATAGCAACCATGTAATGCAGATTTCTATTTTCTGCATTATTTTTTATTACTTCTATGATCTTCCAAAGTCTAGAACAAGTACAGTTCTTTGTAGCTTTGCATTAAAAACTTGATCCCAATCACAGATATGTAAATGTGCCCCCATCCTGTTAAAAAAAAAGAAGTACTGCAACCCATTAGCTGATCCTCAATGATAAGCCACAAAAGATAACAGTAGAGCGAGGCTTTTATTTTTCCCTTCTGTTGTCTCCAACTTCTAAGCCTACATCAAGCCTTGTTTTTTTTAAATCTTTCATTTTAACTGTACACATTGAAAACTCAGAGATAACCATGTTTTCTATTCATGGCTTTCTCTCTAATCTCCAGAAAGTTATTAGAAACTGTATCAGTAGTACCTTGCATTCAATCATTCTATTACACGAAAGTATTTCCTTTCAAAACTCAGAAGTTGTATTCTGCCTCCTTCTAGCAAATTGCAAATGAAGCTGGTCATTTAGAAAGATCAGCATGAAAGGCACATGGATAAATGTACTGTCAGGAAGAAAGAGAACGATGGATCTAGGGAAAAACAACTATATTGTATCACCTAGTTTCCTGCTTCCATACAGGACTGCAACTTAATACAAATGCTTGAAAACCTCTCAGACAGACCATTTCCTACTTCCACAGTTATCTTTTAGCCAGACTCTGTTACCAATAAAAAAAAAAAAAAGAATTAACTTAGCTCTGAGAAATACCTCCTTGGTTTAGGAGATTAAGTCAATTTCTTTCACTTTAATATAGCTTTTAAATAACTGATTATGTGATTCATTATTTATGCAGCTGATAATATAATTCATTATTTGACCACATAATTATCACTCAGTGATCAGTGATAACTATAGAAATGAAATCTCTGGCTTCAAAGACATTTTATCATATTAGCAATAAGGATAATGAGTTTAATTCTCTGACCCCATAAGACAGAAAACTTCAGATAAAATACATTGTCAAATAATAAACATCAGCATTCTGCCTACTATGAGCTTTGCAGCTATATTCTTAGATGAGACTCAGGGAATTAGAGAATGTTAGAGCTGAGAGAAAATAAAAAGATCACCCGACTCTTGCTTTGCAGATAACGATGCTGAGGGTATAGGGAGGGACCATGGTACCCCAAGTCCCTCAAAGCATGGTGTCAGAGTTATCCCTTTTGGAGGCTCTAGTTGAACACCATCCTTTCTACTTCTTAACACCAAGGGTTATGGCCCTCCACAAAGAACATTTACTCTAGCTGTCTATCACGCAAAAGCTTCAGGAAATTTATATTTTCCCTTACTGTATTGTATTTCTTAATCTAGTGTTATATGCTTTTTTGATGATAATGCAGACCCCCTAGTTTACCTAATTTAATGCATTAATGGATTAAAATCCACAGTTTGTGCTAAACCAGAGACAAGATGCAGCTCAGGTCTTACTCCCTCCAGGAGGATTTTTCCTAACCACACGCTTTTCCTCCTTATTAGTTGTTATTCAGTGCATGCTGTTGAAAAGAGGAAAAAAAAGAATGACAAGTGAATGAATGGCCTGGAAAAAACTACCAAAGAGAGTCCAATCCTGCACAATCTTCTTCCTAATCTGGGAATTCAAGAATTCCAGGTTTATGGTTCTTCGCCTTCCCTCAGCCTGTCACTGTCACCAGCTAGGGACACGGCTATGGACAAGTGACCAGGGTCCTCTCCCATGGGAGGCAGCAGACCCTACTGGGTGAAACCCGTGAGCATAAGCCATGTGCATCCATGTGAGCAGGGGGACCACAGGTTGGTAGAAGATGTTTTGACCATCCCACAGGTTGGTAGAAGATGACCAAAGCCCTTAAAACGGCGTGCTCATCTGAACTAACCTCCTCCACAGGCCTGGATGAGCCCCTATTCCCTCCACTTGCTGATCGATTTCATACCTCTGTCCTTTCTGACCCACTGTTCTCACGGCCTGGACTAGTTTGCTCTCTTGCAATCAGACAAAGTCTTCATCATTATTCAAGATTCAACTTAGATTTCACCCTCTCTGTGAAGCCTCCCCAGTTCCTCTGAGAAATTCATTCCTCTTTCTCTCCCATGGCGATTGGCATCTGCAAACTGCATTATGATTTCATGGTGGGCTCTCATGTGAGCAAACTCCTAAATTTTCACATAGAGGATAGCAACAGTGTCTTATCTCCCTTCCTCTTTGTGAAGACATCAGACATGACCCCCAAAATGCACCCTGACTCAATACTGCACACTGTTGGAGAGGCTTGTCTCATAAAGAATGATCAAACTTCTGCCCAGAGAATGTCACATTGAAGCCCATGGGGCAATACTCTCTCTTTACCTCAGTCACCATAGACAAGCCTGAGACTCATGCCTGAGGCTCATTTCCTCAAAGCTTGACACATCCCCTAAACTGACCCAAACTCCCATCTTCCCTCAATCCTCCAAACCTGATGACAGACCACGACTTCCAGAAGGCAAAGTCCTCTCTATCTTATACCTCCTTTTAACTAGAAGCTTCCCTGGAAGCTAACTGGAAGTCTCTCCCTGATGACTGTTTCTCCCGCAATTGTTTCAATGGACAGCTATGTTTATCTCACAGACATGAGTCAAGTACCCTCTTGCTCCTCACAGCTGCTTCACACCATATTCCTCTTGGCTTCTGTGAAGCACATTCTTCCAGACCATGAGCCACCACCCCTGCTCCTTGCTGGGGCTGTCTCCTCACCTCCTGGTCATTTTCCCTCACTACTGAAGAGTCTATCCCCTGGACCACTGTCTTTCTCTCCCCACGACTCCTATCCTGATGGTTGGTGACTTCAAACACTTGCACAATCCATCCAACACCTACCTAGACCCTTTACCTTCTCACTGCCAATGACTTTGCCTTCTGCCCCCTATCAGCCACTCATTTCTAGTGATTTACAAGCCAGAGAGACAGTTTATCAAGAGGTAATGACATCAATTTTTAAATTACACAAAATAGAATAAAGTAGAATGGAAACATTAGAGTACATTTTCTGTAGTCCGGGTGGGAATTGTTTCATAAAATTTTGTTTCAATTATATACATGTGTCCTGGGCAGAGTTATAAAATGTATTTTTCTTCTGTTAAGTCATGGTCAAAAAAGTTTGAAAAACACTGCTCTTAACATGACCAGTAATCACACCCTTTCCTAGATTCCTAGTTCAAGCATCTTCAAGCTGTCATCACTACCTTCTGTGGTCCCATCCACTCTCTCCAGGATCCTGGCTCTGACAATTCTTCAACCACACCAAGCCTTCCTTTTCCTTAACTCTGCCCCTTTTCCTACCCCTCCCCCATCTCAGTGCTCACTCAGAGCACTGGTTAGGAAGGAGTTTTGTGGTCACCCATCCCAGCTTCTCCCCGGATGCGATGCCAAGCTTCTTAAAGAGATAACCCATATCCTAGTGAAATTTGCGTTCCGGGCACCAACACTGTGCCTGGCACAAAATAGGTGTTTGGAACATCTTTGTTAAATTTACAAGGCTGTTTAACTAATGAGACGGAGTCCTGCTGAGCAGGCTAACGGAAGCCTCCACTGTTTGTATTTAATTTTGTTTATCATGGAACCCACACACATCACTCCTCCTCTCATTTTTACTTTGCAGTTTTCTTTCCACAGTTTAATTTAATAAAGTCAGGATAGCAGAGAGAGAGATCCTCAATATTCCACCATGCCATGAGGAAAATTTCAGTAAGCAATTTCACCCATAACTCTTTCATCATACTGAAAGAGAGAAAGAAAACCCTCAATGTCTGTCAAAATATTAATAAGTTTTTATATACAGTTCAAAGCTGTCAGCTATAAGTTCATTGGAATAATAAATCTATTAAATCTTGGAAGGATTAACATCTCATTATCTCATTCTTGTTATAAGAATGAAGGTTTTATTATCTCAATGACTTAAATAATTCTTATCATGTAATGCATTCTCTCCACCCCATCTCCCACCCCCCCACAGTTTAGGCCTCGATATTAATTTTTTTTTCTATGTTGGACATTATCCTTTCAGGACAGCATCAAAATGTCAAGCCTGGCTATGAGAGACTGATGGAAGCCTGCAATTTAAATGATTCTTCTCATCAGATTCATTTGTGGTTTTACCCATTCTTTCCTAAAATACCCTTACTATCACATTTAGCATTTAATTGTTTAAAGCTTAAACCAAGATGCAGAACACAGCAGTGGAAAAGAGCACTAGATTAGGAGTCCCAAAGCCCCTGCACTGAGGTCTGGGTCTCTCTCCATCGCTGACTAGGGGAGCCTGGACTGTTCCCCGCTCGGAATGTTCTCTGCCTCATTCAAAGCTAAGCACTGACTGCTCACTTCTGTGAGACTTCCTTATTCTCACCAGTCCTGTGGACTTTTCTATATGCTCTCACTAAAACTTAATGATCTCTATCCTTGTATTTACACATTTTCCCAGAAACTTTTTTTTTGCATTCACTTTGGTGCCTGGCACATAATAAATTCTCAATAAATATTTGTTGAATGAGTAAAAACAAATGTATCTCTCCAAATGGATCCTGGTACACAATAGGTATTCAATGCATGTATTGACTCCATTGAAAGATTTGGGATAGAGTTTTTATTTATATTCCATTTAAGAAATCTAGAGCTCCAAATGATTCCAAAATTCATTCCAGGCCATAGAAGTAGTAAAGTCCTAGGGCACCTGGGTGGCTCAGTCATTAAGCATCTGCCTTAGGCTCAGGTCATGATCTCAGGGTCCTGGGATTTTAGTCCCACGTTGGGCTACCTGCTCAGCAGGGAGTCTGCTTCTCCCTCTCTCTCTTCCTCTGCCCCTCCCCCCAGCTCATATGCCCATGCTCTCTCTCTCTCTCTCTCTCTCTCTCATGCTCTCTCGCACATGGGCACTCTTTCTCTCAAATAAATAAATAAAATCTTTGACAAAAGGAAGAAGAAGTAGTAGTAAAGTCCTGGAGCACTTGATGTGAACATGGGCCTGCCTGGCTCCAAGCTTTCTTGGAGCACTGCACCCCATCAGCCGCCTCCGGTGTGAGCCTTGGGGAGCTCCTGGGCATCATCAGAGTCTGTGCCGATGTCATGGAATCATCAGGATGCCTCTAGGAGCACCAGTCGTGCAGGTGAGTCAAAAGAGCCATCCAACTTGCTGCTGCTTCTCTTTGGCAGAACAACTGACTACTGAGTGCAAATCCTTCCCTGGGGCATCTGAGAATAACCTCGCAAAGAAGCAAATGCTTGGGAAATGCTCACGGCATAGCTAAGGAGCCATTGGAAGAAAGAAGAGCATAGTAATGCATGCTCCTGGTGACATCTCACCACACTCCCCTCCCAAAAGCATCAAGAAGAGAACTGCTAATGGCACTTCTAATGATTCTTCTGGATCGCAGAGATGGGCTTCTCAATCATGTTGCTGAAACCAGCCTGGCCATTACACGTTTATTAAAAAGATAACATCATTTCATTTTACCTTGTCAGGTAATTTTATATCTAACACAAAGAGGGTGTCTAAACAATAACAAACAGCTGGAAAGGAGAAAAATGGTCATGTCACTCCACTGTGTAACATCCTGATGATGAAGCCAATCTCCAAAACAGATTGCGGACTCAGCTCAAAGAGCTGCTGGTGTGCCCAACTGAATGATTTTCTTTTTTGTTTCATTTTGTTCAGACTTGATGATAAAGGCCGCATCAATTCACTCCAAACTCTCCCCTTCCAGATGATACAGATTTGCCAAGCGTGGGCCATGGATGGGCATCTTGTCTTCAAAAATAATTCAGCTTCCTCTCGGTTGCTTCTTTGAAGCCAAAGTGTTTATTCTCCTTCAGGTTTATCTAGTTCAGCCTTTGTAATCCCTGCTTGTATCTCCCTCGAGTTTGTATGTTGAGTTTTAATTAAGACGTTTTGGAGAGGTTTACTCTCTTCTTGCAAACAGTGTATGGCCTAGCCTGATACAGTCCTTCAGGCATGACCTCAAGACACCCAAAGACAGCTAGACATAAGGCAGGGGAGCAGGACACCTGTCCTGGAGTTGGCTTCATTCTTTTCCATGTGCAAATGATAGGTGATGAGTCCTTATCTATGCAGCTACTCGTTTCTTCCCAAATGAACTTTGTCTGCTGGCAAAGTTTAAAAAATTCAAAGACAGCCCTTTAGACCATCCCAGAACTTGACCATGGTAATATTTTTTTTACCAAAAAGCTTTTACATCAGTTTTATTTTTAATCTGAGTGTTTAAAATAGATAATGTGAAGCTTCCGATTACAGATGCTGAAATAAAACATTTCTGCTCCGATTTCCTCTCCGAAAGCAACAGAATAACAAAAAGAATAAAAATGAAAATTGAAGAAAGAACTCTAATCCCCATTTACACGTGTATGAAGAGGTTAAGTACAAGTATACAAACCCAGCTGTTAAAAAGAAATTATCATTCTCTTTCTTTTTCTCTAACAATTAAAACCCACCCAGTGAAGTGCTGGAAAATTAATCTCAGTTGATTCTGCTTTCCCTCAGACTTCCCCCAAGGCCATGTCCAAATTCCAGAGGTTTGTGTAACAACAAGGAGGTAAGACTTTATACTTTGTTGTCCATGGGGGAGGCAGGGAAGGCAGAGGGGAGCCATCTAGAATCAAGTTTACAATGCCTCAGAAGGAAATGTTCTGTCCATGCCTCAAAGATCCTCAGGCATGGGCACACATAGGTTGTGGCTGCAGGATTGGCCCCTGTGCCCGTTTGCCCATTTGCACATGCCTCTGCCCTTCCCTGATACTCTAGGTGAGACTTAAGGATGTGGCCACGCTCTTGTCGCTTCCAGGCCACACTGGCTGGCCCCTGCTGAGCTGTACCATACAGCGTGCCCTCAGGGCAGGCACCACTCTCCCTCTCCCAGTACATGAAATGCCTGCTCATCTCCTTCACCCCTCGATCCCTCTAAAGCTCTCCGGGTCTTGCCCTGTGCCCAGAACAAGCAGCAAGGACAGGGAGCAGGGCACTGAATCCCTTCTTCTGGGTTGAACAAACTTTATTGTCATCCTCAGTCAAACTCCTCTCAGCCTCAATTCCCAACTATTAGGGTATTGGTGTCTAGTCTGGAGAGAGGGTGGGAGGGGCACCTTGTCTGCCTTTTTTTTTTTTTTTAAGAAAGGGCGAGGAGCAGAAGGAGAGGGACAGGGAAAGAATCTTAAGCAGGCTCCCAATGGGTGTGGGGAGGAGGGGGTCTCGATCCCACGACCCTGAGATCACTACCTGAGCTGAAATCAAGAGTCGGTCGCTTAATTGACTGGACAACCCAGGCACCCCTAGTCTGCCTTCCTTAATAATTTTCTGTAATGCTTTAGCCTTTTGGAACACAAAAGCCAAAGTCTCCCAAATAGAGATACACAATTTCTATGAATAAGCAAATAATCTATAAAACACAATAAATAATATGTTTTTCAAGGTTCATCTATCTGTAAGATGTATCTGTCTTTAAGTTCCTTTTACAGTACCGTTAGCAATAGTCACCATGCTGTACATTACGTCCCTGGTACTTATTTATCTTATAACTGGAAGTTTGTAACTTTGTACCACCTTCCTCCAAATTCACCTGTTCCCACCCTTCACCCCTGCTGACCACAAGTCTGATCTCTTTTTCTAAGAGGTTGGGTTTTTTGTTTTGTTTTGTTTTGTTCTGTTTAGATTCCACATGTAAGTGAGATCATATGGCAATTGTCTTTCTTTGTCTGACTGATTTTCATTTTTTTGCTGTGCAGAAGCTTTTTTGTTTGGTGTAGTCCCACTTGTTTATTTTTTATTTTGTTGCATCTGTTATAGGTGTCATATCCAAAAGTCACTCCTAAGGTCCGTGTCAAGAAGCTCTGTTCCTGTGTTTTCTTCTAGGAGCTTCATGGTTTCAATTTCTGTCATCAGCATTGCAGTTTTCTGAGTACAGATTGTCACCTCCTTAGTTAAATTTTCCCAAGTATTTTATTGTTTTTGATGCTATTGTAAATGGAACTGATTTCTTGACCTCTTTTTCAGAAAATTTATTGTTAGTATACAGAAACACTAGTGATTTTTGCATGTTAATTTTGTATCCTGCAACTTGACTGAATTTGTTGACTAAATCAAACAATTTTTTGGCTGAGTCTTTAGGCTTTTCTATATATAAAATTGTGTCTTTGGCAAATAGAGACAATTTCACTTATTCCTTTCCAGTTTTAATACCTATTATTCTTTTTCTTGCCTGCTTGCTCTAGCTAAGATTTCTAGTGCTATGTTAATAGGAGTGGTGACAGTTGGTGCCCTTGTCTTGCTCCTGATCTTAGAGGAATAGCTTTCAACTTTTCACCACTGAGTGTGATGTTAGCTGAAGTCTTGTCATATATGGTCTCTATTCTGTTGAGATATGTTTCTTCTATACCTAATTTGTTAAGAGTTTTTATCATGAATGGACATTTAATTTTGTCAAATGCTTTTTCGGCATCTATTGAGATGATTGTATGAGTTTTTTTCTTTCATTCTGTTAATGTGATGTATCGTATGGATTGATTTGTGCATATTGAACCATCCTTGAACCCCAGAGATAAATCCCACTCAATCATGGTAAATGATTCTTTTAATGTGTTGCTGAATTCAGTTTGCTAGTATTTTGCTAAGGATTTTTACATCTATATTCATCAGGGGTATTGGCTTGCAGTTTTCTTTTCCAGTAGTCTTCTTTTCCAGTTTTCTTCTGGCCTTGGTATCAGGATAATGTTGGCTTTATAAAATGAGTTTAAGAGTGTTCCCTGTTTTCAATTATTTTGTGTATATTTTTGTATACCTAGGAGTACAGTTGCTGGGTCTTATGCAAGAGAAAGAAGCAGACACACAAGACCACATATTGTATGATTCCATTTATATGAAATATCCAGAATAGGCAAACCAATAGAGAGAAAGAAAGAAAGAAGAAAGAAAGAAAGAAAGAAAGAAAGAAAGAAAGAAAGAAAGAAAGAAGAAAGAAAGAAAGAAAGAAAGAAAGAAAGAAAGAAAGAAAGAAAG
>NC_058405.1:90000561-90104848 GCF_002201575.2 Neomonachus schauinslandi
AAGAAAGAAAGAAAGAAAGAAAGAAAGAAAGAAAGAAAGAAAGAAAGAAAGAAAGAAAAAGAGAAAGAGAGGAAGGAAGGAAGGAAGAAGAAAGGAACAAACAAATGAACAGATTAGTTACCAGTCTGGGAATAGGGAAGAATAAGGAGTAACTGCTTAATAGATGAGAAATTTCCTTTTAGGATGTTGAATGTTCTGGATCTAGATAGTGGTAAGGATTACACAGCACTATGAAAGTACTAAATACCACTAAACTGTACACTTTAAAATGGTGCATTTTTACATTATGTGTATTTTACCATAGTCTAAAATATAGAAAGATAATAGCTTATATAATATATATGATATAAAATATATTATATAACAAAATGTATAATGTATTTATGTAATATAAAACAATACCAAGACTTACATAAATTTATGATTCTTATACTGATATAATGCATGTATATAATGTGTATATGCACAAAAATAGCCACCCCAAAACTGCCATAACCCCAACCCACAGTGTGTGAAAACTAGGTGTAAGAATTCAGTGACATATGCATGAACTTACAGAAAGACACTCCTACGAATACAGCTTTTGGAAGAAAGTAAAGGACAGTTAGTTGTTGATTAGCTCATTTCTCATACCAGAGACTCGATGAGTACTGTTTAATACTGAAAAGCAAGAAATAGAAGTTTGAGTGTGTTATATAAACTATAGAGGGACACCTGGGTGGCTCAGTTGGTGAAGCATCTGCCTTCAGCTTAGGTCATGATCCCAGGGTGCTGGGATCAAACCTCATGTTGGTCTCCCTGTTCAGCAGGGAGCTTGCTTTTCCCTCTGCTGTTCCCCCTGCTTGTGCTCTCTCCTTCTCCCTCTCTCTGTCAAATTAATTAATTAATTAATTAATTAATTAATAATAAATAAATCTTTAAAAAAAACAAACTATAGAGATAATCACAGGGGCACCTGCATGGCTCAGTTGCTTAAGCGTCCAACTGGTAAGATCAAGCCCCCCTCAGGGCTCCACGCTCAGCGTGGAACTTGCTTGAGATTCTCTCTCTCTCTCCCTCTACCCCTCCCCCCCGGCTTGCACACGCTCTCTCTCTCTAAAAAAAAATTTAAATTTAAATTAAAAAAAATTTTTTAAATCACATACAGCATTATGGTCAGGTTATAATACCCCCAGTACATGAGGAGGGGCAGAGGTAGGAAGATGAAAGGTAGAGATAAGATTCCCCTCAAAAGATAAAAAAGAAGCAAGCCAAAAACCAGAGGTCAAAGACACAAAAGGCAGTAAAAACCATTAAATCTGCACTAATTATTTCCTCTTTCAGAGTGGGACATCAATAGGCACTGTTAGAGGTTCATAAATCAAAGAACATCAGGTTAAGTTTATTATTAAAAGGTAAAACAATCACAACAAAATAAAAACAAACAAAAACAATATTAATGACAAAAACTGAAAACAAAGCAGGCTCCCAGAAAGAACACAGCACAGAGTCAGGCATGAAAACACAAATTATGTACCAAAATGTAGACAACGAACTGAAAACATAGGTTAAACAAAAATGAACACATCAAATAAACTGTCACATCAATAAATGCTAATATGATTAACTCATCTTTTAGGAGAAAATATTTCTTAGATTGCATAAAACATAAAATCCATCCACATGCTGTAAACAAGAGACCCAAATCAAAGATGTGGAAATGTTGACAGAAAAGCAATGGTTAACAATATACAAGCAAATGGAAACAAAAAGAAATCAGGAGGCAATGATGAATACTAGTCCTAGTTGAATGCAAAGCGTGAAGCAGTCAGTGAAACCAAGAAGTGAACTTCATGATGACAGAAGTCACAAGCCACATGAGGGCCTGTCACAAATCTTCACACAAGAAAACAAGAAACATTTATGAAGCAAGAACAGACAGAGACAAATGGAATATGGAGCCAGTATGATGTTTTTACTCCTTGTTTTCTGGCCATCAAAAATAAAGTAGAGGGGTGTCTGGGTGGCTCAGTCGGTTGAGCTTCCGACTCTTGGTTTCAGTTCAGGCTGTGATCTCAGGGTTGTGGGACTGAGCCCCGCGTTGTGTTCCCCATTCAGCCAGGATCCTGCTTCTCCCTCTCCCTCTGCCCCCCCTCCCATTCACGAGCTCTCACTCTCTTTCTCTCAGATAAATAAATAAATCTTAAAAAAATAGAGTAAAAAAATAAATTAGATAATTACAAATCTAAACTACCTGATTAACATGTTCTAGCTGATAGACATATCAGATTCTGCATCATGAAACCAGAGCCTGTATCTCCTTTTTAGACACCCAAAAAGCATTGTTTTTACATGGCCATACTTTTTGCCACAAAGAAGCCTTCAATACACTCAACAAATTAGCCTATAATCTCTGAGCTCTCTGATAACAATATAAAACTTTGGAAATTAATAGTGCAAATGGACAATAAAAATGTCAAACCACCAATAATATCTGAAAACTCTCCTTTAAATACTCCCTGGCTCAAAGGGAAAATAAAAAGCCAAGTTGCACAATATCTAAAAAATATTAATATTGATAGTACTATCAGAATTTTAATGTAATAAATATATGCATTATTTAATGCAAATAATTTATAATAACACAATAAATATCATATAGTGTTTTTCAAGGTTTCTCATGTTTTAACTTGTATCTATATTTCATTTCCCTTTATGGCTGAATAATACACCATTGTCTGGATATACCACATTTTGTTTACCCATTCATCATTTGACCAGTATTTGGAGGAAAACCTACAGCTTTAAATACTAAGTTGCTAAATAAAAAGTAATTAAAATAATTGAGTTATTCATTAAAATTAAAAAGCTGGAGAAATGAACAGAAAAATAATACAAAAAAGCAAAATATAAAAAGTAATGCAGAAAAATTAAAGCAATGAAATAACAGAACAAAAGAAAACTATTGAACAATAGGCCTAAGAGTTTTTTCTTAGAAAAAAAAAGTGTATAAAGAAAACCAGAAAGCATAAGCTTACAGCATTTAAAAGTGAGAATTGAGACATAGTCTCCAACACAGAGAGAAATTAAAAGAATCACAAGGAAGATTTTGTTTGTTTCTGTACAAAAATATTTGCAGAATTGCATGCAAAGGACATTAATCGAAGTAACTGTAAATAGCTAATACTCACTGACAAAAGACAAAATATTTAACAGATCAATTGCTACAGAAAATTTAGAACAACTCGTCATAAAACAATCCCCTCCAAAAGAAATAGCATTTTTATGACAAATGAAGGGATGTGCAATCTCACTCCAAATTAAAATAATAAAAATGAAGTTTAAAATGACATACAATTGTCAAATACCAGAAGGCAAAGATTAACCCATTAGCTAGCTTACAATGTGGAAGGCATTCTGATTCCTGGTATAGGGTACAAAATGGTATAACATCTTTAGAGTGTTACATGGCAAGAATTATAATTTAAAATGCTCATTTCCTCTGACTCCGAAATTCTGCTTCTAGTAAATTATCCTACATATATAGCTTCCAGGGTACAAAAAAATATGTACAAAGATGTTAAATGAAGCATTGTTTGTAACCAAAAACAAAAGCACGTACATGCCCATGAATAGGAAAATGTTTAACAAATTATTCCATCCAAACGATGGAATATTACAAGGGAATTTTTTTAAAAGGCTGTCAATATTGAAAGGAAGTCAGCATGAGGGGGCTCTGGCAATATTCTGTCTCTTGATCTGGATGCAGGTGACATGGGTGTGTTCATTTTGTTAGAATTCAACAAGCAGTACACATAAGTGCATGTTCCTCTACGTCATACATATCGTATCATATTGCAGGGGTCGAAAAACAGTTTCTTAAAGGGCCAGTTGGTAAATAATCAAGGTTTGTGGGCCACGTGGTCTCTGTCACAACTACTCAAACTTGCCTGGTAGTGGAAAAGCAGCCATGGACAATACATGAATGTGGTTGTGTTCCAACAAAACTTTATAAAAACAGGCAGTGGGTCAGTAGCCAGAATTTGCCAACTTCTGTTAATGCAGCATATAGGATAAACGTGTATATAATAGATTATCCTAAATAATTATTTTTCAAAAAGCAAGAAGTACATCTATGTTTACTAATAGCTTAAGAAAATCTAAGGGAGAACAATCAATCTACCTAGGACAATAATTGTATCCTCAAAAAGAGGATATATAAAATATTCATGTGCCTGTTTGTGAGTGACCATGCAATGAACATTTCTGGAAGTATTCACAAGACCCAAATGCAAGGGGTCACATGAGTAGGGCTAGGATCTGGGCTTGGAGAGAGGCTAAATTCTTATCATGCCGGAATTATTTTCACATATAACAATTCTGAGCCTTAGAGTGACATCTGGCCAGTTTGATCATATATAGAGATATATCTACCCAGTACCAAACTTCCTAAAGATGATCATTTCTCCCCTTTGAAAATGGTAACAAAATAACAATCACTAAGATAATAGCATTTTTTGTGTATGTGTGAGCCAACTTATCCACCATGTAACAAACAGGGAGTAAAACACTTTGAAAATGGGATGCTAATGGATCTTTGTTTCATGCACTTATTTTCTCCTTTATTTATAACAGCAAATTAAAATTTCATTATCTTGAAAAAATACCATTTTTTCAATTACTGTTTGGTATTTCCATAAGGAGTTTTGAAAATAAAGTAAAAAGGGAGGCGAATACAACAGAAAAGAGTATGCGGTGTCCATTAATAGCTATTTTTTTTTTTTTTGGAAGTCATGAATACGCATTACAAATTTTGTGGGTATGGTCTTCGGTTTGAAAGTTATCAGGATAAATCCCATTATGGGGAAAAAAATCAAGTTATCTTTTCCATCATTGACACAGAAGAAACTTCAGTTTTATATATCTATATAAATCTGTATTTACCACTCCAGAATGAAAAATCCTTGCAAGCTACATACACCCCTTTAGTATCAGCTGAGCCTGTAGAGCAGAGAGCACATGCAGGTGCAAAAAACAGTTAAATTTAAGGTACATGAGTCTAACCTGAAAAACGAGAGGACTGAAGCCTAAAAATTGTCTGGGAGCCAGTATTTTTCTGGTGAATGGCTAGTAAAAGGCTTGATGGAAGATACAGAGCTGTAGAATACACCTACAGCTGTGATAAAAGAATTACAGACAAAGGTCAAGGTCGGGAATACACAGAACACATCTGGTGGCAGTGGTAGGTGGAATCAAAGACTCATGGTACCAAACAGGCCATCATGCATCTTTACCTTTATGTGAAATGTCTCTCTTCTTCAATATTTTTGCTCTTATAGAATTCTCAAGTTTCTCAGGGAGTTACTGAAAATTCTAGATCATTAAAACATGGGCACAGAGCCAATTTTTTAAAAAATTGAAGATGTTAGTGAAGTTTCTGTCTATTCTGTAGGTTTTCCCATTTTTTATTTATCTCATGGGCTCCTTTTGTCACGAAATGTTTGTGGTCCTCGAAGGTATTGTAGCTCTTTACTAGGTTCTGTGTGAGGAAATTAAATACAGTTATAAACTATGGAGATTTAATTGAAGATATCCACAAAACGTGTCCTCCAGTGAGTACTAATCTTTTTATCTTTAATTTTAATGAGAACACATCCTGTCTGAACGCTCAAGGGGGTGTTGACTTGTATGCATGAGCGACCGACAATTCTGGCAGAATAATAGAAGTCAAGAACGCTAGCAAGACATTCAACGTCTTTGACCTTATTGTTTCCCATCTGTTCTCTGCATGAAGAGTCTATCTCGGACCTCAGCCTTGGCTCATTTAAGTGCCCCCTTTGACAGGAAGCCAATTTAAGTTTTTAGGTATTATTCTTCTAATGGTTTTATGGGTATAAAGTTTTTAGGTATTATGCTTCTAACAGTATGCTTCTAAAGGTCTCATGCTTCTAATCAATCAGTTCCTAGATCCCAACCATTGCCAAACCAGGCTTTATATTCATTATCTGATAAGGCATCCAAAATATCGTATCTAATGTTAAAGACATGGAATGTGGAGGAAGAAAGTCTCAATCACCTTTGACACTTAGAAAGGGTTAAATTTAATAGCTGTTCATCTCTTTTGTTGACCAGTTACCTCCTGAAATACCCCCAAGACACAAGATGGCGCTACATTATCAGGGTAAACTCTTCTAAGTTTTGTATTGCCCAAATCTCTGACTCAAACTACAAACACTTAAAATAATAAGCATATGTTGAGCACTTTCTCGCTTTACATGCTCTGCATGGTTTGTGTTTAATCCTAATTGCCATCTTCGAAATGGGTACTACGATTCTCCTCATTTCTCAGATGAAGAACTTCGGTCCAGATCGGGGAGCTAGGTCCTCGCAGCCTCTGCTCTACTCTGAGTATGTTCTGTTATACTGTACAGCAGAGGTGGGATTTAAATCCAGGCAGCTGAGCACAGCACTCCACCACCTCTCTGTCCTAATCACGTGTAAGAGTGCTCAGAATTAGAAAATATTTTCAAATACATGCTGATGGAGTCTGGTTAAGCTTTTTCTTAGGAAGTTATTTGTTGGGGGAAAAGGCTCTATTTATTGGTAAGTATTATTTACACGGTCAAATCAATTGCACATAAACAGTGTCACAGAGGTATCTTATGTAGTTCTAACTTTCCCCTGGGATTTAATTGACATTCTGCATTTACCAGACAAACATTTTCTTAATTATGATAGCTGAAATGTATTGACCATCTACTATGTCCCACGCACTGCTACATTATCTCTACTGGCAGGGTTTATCATGCTCCCTTAATAGATAGGGACACTGCCACTCAGAAAGGGTAAGTGATTTGCCTCTCCTCCCAGAGACAGTGAGGCTTTCAGCTTGCCCTGCCAGCTTCAAAGCCTGAGCTCATTTGACTGCCCATGCATTCCTCCCTTGGAAAATGAGGATCTCCCTTTCCCCTGACCAATCTGTCATTCTCCATTACAAAAGTCTAGTATCACAGGAATATAACACATTCTTTTTAAGTTATAAAATAGACCTATCATCTGAAAAAAAAAAAAAAGAATACTTATATGGACCTTAACACTCAGTTATGCCTTTTTGAAAAAGAAGGTCAATGTTAATTTCAGGGCTGACTTTGCTGCGGTTCCATCTCTGGCACCTGTGAGTCCTACCAAAGTAGTGGGACTGGTAGGGACCCAGGCTACACTGGATTGGGTCACCAGAAATTTCCCTGCAACACCTGCAACAGAAACCACCTTCTGGAATTCCTCTAATTGGAATAACCTTGACCCATCTTCAGACAACGTCCTTCTACTCCGATGGAGCTGAGCAATGCGTTTACAGAAATAACAGATTGTTCTGCCATCGCACAGCAGAAGGAATTCCTGTTTCCGGTGCTTAAAACCCACTAGACGTTCACCACTACTCTACCATCCTCCTGATTTAAATGATCCATTTCAAATCTTCTAGGTTCCTGTTGGACTCATTTTGATTGATCACTGCAAGAGATCACAGGCCAAAAGGAAACCTTCAGCTCCGTATTTAGGGTCTTTCTTTGTCCATAGCCTCAGCCAAGTTCTTTGTAAATTCTTGTTCATTACTCACAAGAGAATTTTTCATTTGATACAGGAAAAGTTTAATGTATTTGGTAGGCATGGGATTAGTAGGACATGTTTCATTTTTACATGGAAACTAATCACTCTGAATCATAGTCTACATGGCAGTGCTCTGCTAAAATGGGAGAAAACATTCGATTTTTCCCACTGATCAGTATTCAGTCAGTTGGGAAGAAGTACAGACAAAGGGTAAATCTTGGTTTATAATGAGATAAATCACTCCATGTATTACACCCTAACCTGTGGCATCATGAGACTGTTCTATGTGCCGTTTGCTTCATATATTCATGGGTAGTTGGTCCTGAACCTTTCTTGGAATTCTAGGAATAGACCCTCCTATATAAAGCAAGGTAATTTTTGGAGACATTCTCCCCCATAGAAATTTACCGTTCCTTATTACCACTTCAGCTGAGAATGAGGCAGTCAAGTATAAGAACCAGATCAACAATCATCTATGGGTTTTTCAGGGTGATTGAATCTGAAACTATGGGCTTGGACCTTGTGACATCCTGCAAATCCTTTCTGATGAAGGACTGCTGTGTGTTATGATATAGCCATTCATTTGATGAGGAGAAAGGATTTCTCAAGCTTGGAGAAAGATAAGGATGAAGACAAAGAAGAGGAGAGAAAGAGGAAGCATGAAACCAGGGCATGGGGAGGAGGAGAAGTGGGGGAGAAAACCAGTGGCAGGCACTTCCATGGAACAAAACATTGTTCATTTCAGATTCACTATTGGAAATATTTTAACAGTTCCTATCTGTTCGTTCTCAATGCATTGATACTTGTTTTCTAGAAGTTAAGTGAAAAGAACATTTGATTAGAGATCCAGTTAAAGCAAAAGAGAATAAAGCCTAACAAGGAAGTCCAGTTCAGATTTTGGGAGTCTGCATCCCTTAAGCCTCAATTTTACTTTTTGTTTGATTTGTTAATTTGAAGTACCTGCTGTAATCATGACTGCTCATAGACATATGCTATCATACATGACCAGGACGAAGCCTTGGAAATCATATACAAGCAACAAGTATTTGTCAATCAATGGTCATCTGTTCTGGAAAAAAAAAAAATTCCCAGAGGCCTTTGGTTGCACTTCTGCTATTCTCCTAGAAAAGATTTTCGAACCAGACCAGTTATGCAACCACCAGAAGATTGCACTATTTCAGATACAGTTAAACATTATTGTGTAAAGGTTTTATGGCCTATATACCATTAGCAAGCCTGTAGAGATCCTGTCTAACATATAAAAAGGTTGACGATACTACATAATAAATGGCATACCATTATTACTTTCTTTGGTGTTTATTGTAATGGAATAAACCATGATGAATCCTTTAAGTTCTCCTGCACAAACTCATAGCATTTCCATCATGATTTACCGGGAAATAATGCACAACAGTTTTACAGTTCTGCCACCTTGCCGAGATGAACCAGAGGAGAAACATTTTAATGGGAGAATTGTTTTTCAGTCTACCCTGAGAGCTCAGCCACTGTTGTACCTCACCCTTCATGGGAAGTCTCCTGTCGCCCTTGTTCCCCATGACATTTACATTTTATTGGTTTGATCCCCCTTCTAATTCCCTGACCTGAAGAAAACATTCCTCAACTCTATATTCCTTCTAGGTGTTAAGCTGTCTTTCACATCAACCAATATTAAGCTCCTACTCTGACAATTTCTGGTTATAGGGAGGTAGCAGTTACAAAGAGGAAAGAGTTGCTTGATTCAAGAGGCTTCCTGAATACAGTAGAAGGTGAAAAGCCCATTGCCTGAGAACCTACTGTGAACTACAGCCCTGGGAACACATTGGGAACTCAATCACAGCCACTCCGGAGGCTCCGCAGTATTGCATCTCATCCTTACAAACACTACAACATGGTACAGATATCATCCCCATCATCCTTTATTAGGGGAAGGAATGGGAATTAAAGCCAGTAGTATAGATTGTCATCATAACACAGCTACTGAGTGCCAGATCTGGGACTGGAACCCAGTTGTGTCTGACGTACAAGCCCATGCACTGCACCATGTCTCCATAATGGGTTAGAAAAAAAGAATTCTTACTACACACATAAAATGCACCATACATAGATAATTAGAGAACTGGGCCAGAGCACAATTAATTGACATATATGTTCATGAGGAGTAGGAAATCATCGCGAAGACAGCCTGGAAAGACCAGGTGGTTATGAAAATAGAGAGAGAATCTTATTCTGTTATATGAATGTTATATGAAACAAAACTTGCCAAAATGAGTGGCTGAAATAAATAAAATCTATGAAAATTCAAACTTAACACCCTGTCTTATTTTACAAGGCACAGAGGATTTTGAGGTTAAAAATTTAAGAGATGTTTCTTCCTGAATCTTCATTTAAGCTGAGAAAATTACAGCATGGAGAGTACAATATTTTTGCCCATCATTAGCCAAAGACACAATAGAAAGAAGAAGCCAGGTCTGATTCTCAGACCAAGTTTTCCATGACATTCTAATAAAAATTTCCTAGTTCCTTCACCAACTTACTAACCCAATTATCAAACAGCCTAGAAACCAAAAGGACAATAAAGCCAGTGCCACTCAAGGTAAATTAACCCTTGATTTGATCACGCATTTTCTGCAAGAAATAGAGCAGGTTTCCCTGATGTGGCCACATCTTTCCTTTGTAATTTATTATTGGCTTCTCCTCGGTCAGGCACGTTGGTACTATATTTGGTTCAGGCTTCCCCCAGGGATGGTATAATGACACTGGATAGACAGAACCAGTTTCTTTCAACAACAGGCATTTATTACGTGTCCAAAGTGCAGCGTGATGAAACAGCTCACCACTGGGTTCTCAGAAAGCAGCTTTGCCTATTGAGGAAAGAGATATGAAAACAGGTAATTAGATGATTTTGATGCTTCTGTTCCACTAATTCTGTATTTACTGAGCCAAGCATGAGCAAAACAGACATAGTTCCAGGGCGCCTGGGTGGCTTAGTGGGTTAAGCATCTGCCTTCAGCTCAAGTCACGATCCCAGAGTCCTTGGATAGCCCCACGTCCTGCTCCCTGCTCGGCGGGGAGTCTGTTTCTCCCTCTTCCTCTGTCTCCTGCTTGTGCTCTCATTCTCTCTCAAATAAATAAATAAAATCTTAAAACACACACACACACACACACATGGTTCTCCTAGCTTACTGATCAAATGATCATAAAATGAGTATAAAATAGCACCCAGGGTAAGAGATAGGAAAGAGAGATGCAGAGCGTCAGGAAAGTTAGCTGCAGAAGGCAACCAAAGTCAGGAAAGTTGAGGCAGGTGTCCCCCATTTATTTAAAAAAAAAGCGTGTTTACAGTTGGTGAGTAAACTGTTGCAAGAAAAAAAAATAAGGGAGGAATGATTAGAAGGAGAATACCGGGGGAGCAGAAGACTAGAGCAAGTGCAGGGTGAACTTGTGTACGTCATGCTTACCCAGAACCATGACTCACTTAGTCCAACCAGATGCACTGTCTCCATAGAGATTTTAATATAAAGTCATACCTTTCACCAGTGTTTTACTTTAGCTTAATCTACTGAAACTTGCTTAAATGCTTATAATCATTTGCTGCAGGAATAAATCATGCATCCTATAAAACCACAATCCTAGGACTTCAACAATTTAAAAATACCTCTTGCATAATTTCTTCAGAATAAAATACTCCTAAATCATTGCTACCCTTGAAAACATACAAGGTCTTTCTCTTGAATTAAAGGAATCTAATATTTTTTTTAATTTTATTTATTTATTTGAGAGAGAGAGACAGAGACAGACCATGAGCAGGGGGGAGGAGGCAGAGGGAGAGGGAGAAGCAGACCTCCACTGCTGAGCAGGGAGCCCAACCTGGGGCTCCATCCTAGGACCCCAAGATCACAACCCTAGCCGATCTTGGGACCCCAAGATCACAACCCTAGCCGAAGGCAGAGGCTTAACCAACTGAGCCACCTAGGCGCCTCAGGAATCTAATTTTAAATAGCAACCTTTTTGAACTTATGGATCCTAGAACAATAGAACCTAACTTTAGCACCAAAAGAAAGATCAGAAGGATGAGCATGAAACCAGCTTGTGCGGTTCTGTCCAGGGCCAGCTGTCCAGCTCAATAATATCCTGCAGACAATAGGAGCTCCGAGAGTTACTGTGGGGGATGCAGGAGGGGGAGAACAAGCTTCCATCCACCCATTCATCTGACAAACATGTATTAGTTGTCCCCCGTGTGCAAGATGATGACTAGGAAAAGGTTATTATCTGGAAGTAAAGAAAATTGCAACTCGGAAAATATTCTCTATTTCATCCTTGTACTAAATGAGACTGCCCTTTTCTTCCCTCTCCTACCCAGACTTCCCTCCTCCCCCATACCCATATGCACATTATTCTTAATTAGGGAGAGTGCCCTTTATTCTTTATTGCTGGCAAGTGTGGAAATAAATAGACTCCGCAAGTGAGAACAAACAGCCTGTTTATTCGGCACTTGCTGTGGCCAGCGAGTCAGCCACCACCGTGAGCTTGGCGGAGACTCAAAGGCAGGCAGGGGAGCAGGAGAGCTGCGCAGGGAAGAAAAGCAAGGCTTCAGGGATGCCCTGCCAGAAGGGTATTTCCCCAGGGTAGTAGGTAGGGGTGGGCTAACTAGAGGTGAGGCATCTGACTGAATTGGTTTGAGAAGCATATCTGGCTTTCTCTGGTTGGTCCTGAACCAGAAACAGGTCTGGGGTGGGAACAAAAATTAGGGAAACTGTCATTGTTCAAGCTGACTATTCTGGGACAGTCACTGAAGAGGTTCTGGTTTGGCTCCCTGGACTGGTTGCTGCTGGTGTGAGTCAGAATTCTGTTGTCATAGATGGTCTGGCCACTGTCCATTTGCCTATTCAGTCTCTCAGCCCCACCTTTTGGTCAACCAACCAATACAGAGAAGGCTAGGGGTCCAGATTGTCACCATTTCTGGACTGTAGAATTTTCTCCATGGCCAACTGCATTGTGGGATCTTCTTAATCTTTTTATTATTGTAGCATCTTGGCAATCAGAGAACAGCTGCGGAGAAGCATTTAAGACTCTGGGTAGAATGCCGACAGACCAGCATCCTGACAAAAACAAGAACAGTTTATAGTCCCTGTAAAATGCTTCAGACCTGGAAATCCCAACGCAAGCCAAGAACAAATCCCATATAGGCCATGAGGATCAACCTTAACAGAATCAAGTAGCTTTTTCCCTAAGGCAATGTAAAACCTGCTCCACCCTGTCTGTATTATTGACCTGAGCTCAGCAAAAAGTATTAGCAATGGCCCAAACTCCACCATAACTAACCAATGAAAACATCTAGAGCAATGTCCATTACTCCTCATGCCAATGAGTTGAGACCAAATTGTATTCCAGTGAGGGCAGAGGTGGTATCATTAATAACCTGTACAAGAGCTAGTGCCCATTGGTAACACTGCTCTGATTAGTCACATAAACAGTGGGTCAATAATTCCTCCCAGTAGAGTGCCTGAACAATCAAGGGTGGCTTTGTTTTGGAGCCCACATGAGAGTCAGAATTTCCAGCCTTCGTGATTTATAGAAATAGGGCCTCTGTGTATGAACAATTCTCATAATACTATTTTTAAAGTACATGAGGTGTTAAAGGCAAACAGAACAAGGCATCCCAGCTGTAAAGGAAATAATACCTGTAGGGGCACATGGAGATCAGGAAAAAAGCAGCTGTTTGTGATATGAGATTGAAACCAAGGCTTTACACTAGCTGGGTTACATTTGGATCTCTATTAGAGTCTATTTGGCTTATCACCCTACAATGTTTGTTGAATTCAAATCTAGACTTTCCTAGGGTCTGATCAACAGAGTGTAATAAATAGTTCTTTTTCTGGGAGAGAGAAACACGAGCAAAGTCAAGATGTTAAGGTGTAATTAAGATGACCTGTTTAGGGTCAGTTGTCTATGGTGCAAGTGGCAATGCCATTGTCTATGACTGTCGCATTGGATGAAACCAGAATGGCCCAGAGGTTTGTGTCATGGGGGGTTGCTGATGGATGGCATATCCAGCAGTCAGTAGGGTGAAGGCAGTGGGTATTGTTTGGGATAATCTAAGAATGCTGTTAGAACATGAGTAGGTTCATACTTAAGTTATAACAAAGACAAAAGAAGCCATTAAAAGATCCCATATGGATTGACAACAACCAGGGGTCTAGAAAAAATAAGAATGAGGCTAAATGAACAGATGAAAACAAAACAAGAATTAGACCAGAGGTCTTTGTCCACATTCTTGGGCAGAGCTTCCACTATCTGACGGCATATACTTGTTCCTAAGGTCTCGGGTCAATTGTATACTTCCGAAGACCAGCTCTTACTAGATTTCTAAGAATCCAGTTTGAGGTCCCCTTTTGGAGTACCTTCCAATTGTGTGCTCCTCTGAACTGCTTCTTTGGCTGTGAAATGTGAACCCAAAACTTGACTCCCTGGAGTGTTTGTTGTTTACAGAACATATGATCCCTTCCGAAATGATTCAAGAACAGTTTTTCTCTGATGTCTCTTCTAATACGCGAAATCTCACAGTTGAAGTCTCATGACGAAGCTGTTCAGGATGATATTGTGGGATGTTGAGTTAATCTGCTGGTGATAGTCTGGTTATAGTACATGAGTTACTCGCAATATTTTACTAGGTCTGCATGCAGCATGGCAGACTCTTGTATTGGAAGTAAAATCTTAAATTGATCGGACTTCAACTTACCAATTAATAGGGACATAATTAATGTGTTTTAGAGGGAATAAACTTAATGGCCATAAGGGCTATTTCAGAATAGCTTTGGCCAAAGGAGCTATAGGGTTTCTGAAAATTTTGTTAATTTTAAAGTAAGAATACTTTGGTTCTTTGGATCATTCCAGATCATGCATGGTAAAAGTAATGTAGCTCTTGAGTAATAGGTAATACCTTACAGAGTTTTTCTATAAAGGTTCCCATGAAGTATAAACTTCGGTAACATGATATAAAAGTTGGTATGTCCAGATTGGAAACAGAGAATCAAGCAAGTGTTTTACTACTATACTACTGTTTTTGACAAGTGCTTCAACCCATCCCAAAAATAGACATACAGTAACTAAAACATATTAAAATCCCATGGAGGCTAGAAATTGGATAAAATCTATCTGAAGGTGTTCAAAAGGGTCCCTGAGGCTTTGTCTTCTGGCTATGCCTCTTTATAGTTTTTTCAGGATTATGTTCTTGACAGGTGACATATGACCTCAAAATAACCACCCATTCTTTGAAAGTTTCCCCGCAAATGTTGATTTAAGATGGTAACCAATTTGTACTATAATGAGTAGTTCATAGAGAAATTTAGCTAATATCTATTTGAAATAATCTGGTACCACCAAGTGGCCACCTTGGTAGTGCCAGAAATAGAGTGAAGGGTGCAACCAGATTTTTTTTCCATTCTTCCTTTTCAAAATCAGGGGTAGTCACTGATATTTTATAATGACATGGTTAAATCCTTTGAGGGTTTAATTAAGATCATAACCTTGGTTAAGACTGCTTATTTGTCATAATGATGTGCTAGAGTATTTCCTTTAGCATCCATATTATCTTTTTTTTCATGGGCCTTGACCTTTATAGTAGCCACCTCTATTGGATGTAGGAGTGCATCTATAAGTTCCCTAACTCATTGCCCATTTCTGATAAGGATTCCAATAGAGATAAGAACACTTCTTTGGGGGCGCCTGGGTGGCTCAGTCGTTAAGCGTCTGCCTTCAGCTCGGGTCATGATCCCAGGGTCCTGGGATTGAGCCCCACATCAGGCTCCCTGCTCTGCAGGAAGCCTGCTTCTTCTCTCCCACTCCCCCTGCTTGCGTTCCCTCTCTTGCTATGTCTCTCTCTGTCAAATAAATAAAATCTTTTAAAAAAAAAAAAAAAGAACACTTCTTTATTTCAAAAGCATTCCAAAGTCAAGCACTACTCCGAAAGCATTACCGATATCTATATGCATGTTTGCAGTCTGCTCTTTGGCTAGTTGACAAGTTCTAGTAAGTGCAATAAATTTTGCCATCTGGGTTGATTTTACCTATGGTAAGGACTATATTCTAGAGGACAGCTTAAACTGGTAATAGCATATTCTCTAGTCTCAGCTTTGAGGAATGATCCATAAACATATAGAGTTAGGTCTGAGTTCTCAGTGGGGATCTCTAATAAATCTGAGTGTGGTACAAAATATCCCCTAACTGAGGTAAGAAAATCGTGAAGCTCCCCTTCTTCTTACAGGGGCAGGAGACTGGCAAAAGTCAGGTGTTGCAACAATGAATAGTGATGCAAATCACAAGGAAAATTTAGATTAAAGTATTAAGGACCTGGGAAAAATAGGAGGAGCCTACAGTGACCCTCTGGGGCATGACTGTCTAGGTGTATTGTTGTCCTCCCCAAATGAAAGCAAAAAGGTATTGACTATCCTAGTCTAAAGGCACACTAATAAAGAAAGAGCAGAGTCATACTGTAGTAAAGCAAGTGGCTTCAGATAGAATTGAAGAACATCATTGGTATTTGGGTTGGGTACTGCTACAAAGTAAGAGATAATTTTGTTGACAGCCTTGATGTCTTGAACAAATCAATATCCTTGCCAATTTGGTTTCTTTCCTGGCAAGACCAGAGTCAAAAAAGCTAGTACAGAGTATTACAAGGGATAGAAACATTTTAACTAGAGATTTGAGCTCTTCCTTTGCTTCTGGCTTTAAGGAATATTAGGGAAATTTATCTAACAGTTTGGTGGATCCTTTTGAATTAATGGGTTCTGCTTCATTTTTTTTTTTCATATTTCATTGGAATTTTTAAGCCCATAGAATTTCAAGTATGGGGTCAAGATCTTGACTTGGGGTATACATCAAACATAATGGAGAAGGCAAAGGTATATCCAGAGCAGAAACCATCCGATTATAAGTAGAAGAATCCACTAGAACCTCAAGAAACAGTTCCTCTACTGTGCATATCATATTACAATTCCATTTGCAAAATAAGTCTCTCCCTATTAAATGTGCAAGGGTGGTATCACAGAAGTAAGGAATGTTCCAGCCAAAGGGCCAAAAGGTTACCAATAAAAGCTGGGAGATTGGGAAAAGCTGTGTGTTATCTGAAACATCTACCACCTCTTGGCATGTTTATCTGGAAGAGTTTGAGCAAAGATGTCAGAGTTTAACATAGAAAGAGTAGCAACCATACCCACCAGGAATTGGTGAGGTTGGCTCTCTATCTATATAGGTAACTCACCACTGAGTATTTTAGGGTAAGGCAGGGTGTTGGATGCTTTTGCTTTCCTTGAAGCATGCTCACTGATCTGACTTGAAGGAGTTTTCTTTTCTTTCTTTTTTTTTTAAAAAAATTATTTATTTATTTCACAGAGAGAGAGAGCACAAGCAGGGGGAGCAGCAGAGGCAGAGGGAGAAGCATGCTCCTTGCTGAGCGGGGAGCCTGATGCAGGGCTCGATCCCAGGACCCAGGGATCATGACCCATGCCCAACGCAGACATTTAACAACTGAGCCACCCAGACACCCCCTTGAAGGAGTTTTCTTTGTCTTGTTTTTACTTGGCAAGATGAGACCATCTTTTTTTCCAGGTTGCCTTCTATTTACAATATCTGTAAGTGTCCTTGTCAGAAGGTGATCAACTGGGAAATGTGATACCTAGCTACTTGATCTACAGGGCGTAAGTTTATTTGGGGTCCTATTTCATTTTTATTCTAAAGCTCCTTCAAAATGGCCTTCCAGTTATTGTAGTTCAAATAAAGGGGCTATTTCCCATTCTATTTTCTGTTTTTGAATTAGTTCTCCAATTTCAGATTTAATTTCATTGACAAAATGAAGTTAAATGGCCACTGTTACACTGGTTCCTTCTTTAAAACTCCTGAATATTGTTGGAAAGTGTTTTCTTGTCTTTCCTGAAAATCTCCTATAGTTGCATGTTTTCTCTGTTTTTCATGATTAAATTATGGTCCAATCAATTTCTATTGGAAATGTTTCAGATGTGGCTTTTAGAAGACTTAACTTTTCTAAACTTTTTTTTAACCTTCAAGTTTATTGTAGAAAGAGGCATCCTATAGATCCCTTTGCAGTCTAACCAACATTTGCCAGCCAGGACTTAGCATCTGAGGTCTGACCACCATGTGTACAAGCTGATAGAGGTCAGGTAACCTTGGATCATATGTACCCAAAATAATTCTGAATTCTTTCATGAATAGTATGTGTTTTTAGAGAAATCTTTAATTCAGTCCAGGCCCAAGATACAAGTTCTAGAGTTGCCTGAATAGCTGGCTCCTGAAGGAGTGGATCTTAAGAGGCAGTTGGCATTTTGGAGTCTAGGAGAGTCATCACAAAAAAAGTAGGGGGTCTGGACAAGAGAAGGGAGCAGTTGACAAAGATGAGGAAGGAGAGAGATCAGAGGATGAGGGGAAAGAGAGAGCTGATATTGAAAAGCAACCGAGGACATGGTAGAGGAGGATTTACTAGGGAAATGAGTCCAGTCTATTGTTGCCAAAAATCAAATAGCTCATTAGCTCTGGTCAAACACTCTTAGGGAAACAAGTTTTGAATCAGAATTTCATTTGGGGGCTCTGCACACCTGTCAAAAATGGTGACCATTGGGTCTAAGAAATTATATTCCTTTTCTTTCCTAAAGTATCTGTCATATGAACAATTTCGTTCCAGTCAAAGCTTACCCAGAGTGGCCACCAAAGCCCCAAATTACCCTGGGTGAAGGTATGTCATTTAGAAATGGGCGCAAGAATTAGGAGCAAAATGAGAGTACATGTAAGAAGCAGATTTTCCTGGAGGTGACTGAGACATGCTCATGCAAGCTGGCAGTGGTCAGTAGAACATTTCTGGTCTCAGGCCCCCAACCTGATGGTCATTCTCCTCCAAATACAGACTTGGCACTCTGCACCCCAGCAGGCAAAAAAATGAAGGAACACTCTTGATGGATCAAAACCAAGCATGTAGGACAAAAAATTGGGATGGTAGGAGAACCTCATCAAGTTTCATTAGTCACAGAAAATTCTGTCCCACTGGACATGAGTCCAGTGAGAACCACAAACTCACCAGGCTGTCAGTGGGGCTTGAACAACAGGCTTATGATAGGGGTCTATACCAATGTCCTACCCTGTGATTCTCTTCTTACGACAAATACCACTTTGAGACAGCGCAACAGAAAACAGAAACACAAAAGAGGGCAAAGAGGGATGAAAAGAAGTGGCCCAAGTCCACCAAGGATGCCAACCGCATGGGAACCAAGAGCAGAATCCAGGTTCCAAACTGAGGAGTTCGATGCAGAGAGCAGAGTTCAGACCTGGTGCTGACTTGCCAAATCAACATTGACTCAGCAAGCCCTAAGCAGAAGGCTCATGCAGCCTCACAGGCACCACAGCTGGTTGAAGGCCTGAGCCCCGCAGCCCTGCTTTGGCCACAGCAGCCTTGCCATCCTCTGAATTGCTTTGGGAGGTCAGTCATTCTTCTCTTTCATGTGTTCACAGCTGAATAGCACTGTCAGCCCATTTTTTGCCTGTGGAATCCTAGAAGTCCAGCAGGCTGCCTTCATTCCATCCCATGTCTATCCCCTTCAAGTCCAAGCTGGTGGCATTCTGCTGAGATGGTTGGTGGGATCACAAGCCACAGGCCTAATCTCTTTAGCAGATGGTTGTCCAGCCAATTCATCTCTCTCTTCTTCCATTTTACTATGATCAAAGGAAGAAATCAGGCTACCCCTTCAACACTTGGCTTAGAAATCTCCTCAGCTAAATATCCAAGTCTGTTGCTTACAGGTTCTATTTTCCAAAAATAGAACACAATTCAGCCAAGTCCTCTGCCACGTTTTAACAAGGATCTCCTTTTCTCCAGTTTCCAAAGACATGTTCCTCCTTTCCACCTGAGGCCTCACCAGAAGCACCTTTAACAATTATATTTCTACCAACAATCTCCTAAAAGCCTTTTGGGGCTTCTCTCCTAGTTTCTGGGGGCTTGCTGGCAATCTTTGGCATTCCCTGGCTTGTAGAAGCAGCACCTGGATCTCTGCCTTCGGCTTCATGGACATTCTCCCAGGGTGTGCCTGTGTCCAAATTTCCCCTTTTTATAAGGACACCAGTCATATCACATTAGGAACCCGCCCTACTCTAGGACAACCTCATCTTAACTAATTATATTTGCAATGACCCTATTTCCAAGTAAGATAACATTCTAGCAGTTAGAACTTCCACATATGAATTTGGGGAGCATGTTTCTAACAGCAACAAATTTTTTTCATATATGTTTTGTACTTTTTAAATATATCTTTCTTCCTTTGGAAGTATATAATTTCTTAAGTCTTTAATAGAATATGAGGACATGAAAGAACATTTTTACTTTAATAAATATCATATATTTTCTAATTAAAGCTTAGTATTAAATTAATATGCAAAGAAAAAAACAGACATCTGATAATCTCTGAGATCTGAACCAAAATTTATCTCTGAGATTCCAAGGAAGTGCTAGAAAACAATCTAGCTGGCTAAAAAGATTATGTTTATTGTTTTTATGGAGATAACAACAAATGGTTGTATTTGAGTCCACTGATACTCAGTAGGTGGGTGTCTGAACAATTAAGACATGCAATACATTTCAGAGGGATCAGCAAGAGGATAGAAAAGCAAGGTAGTAGGGAAAGATTCATTAATTTATCTGAGATTACTCAGGAGAATCAAAGGCAAATGCAGGTCTGCTAATTTTAAATCCACTGTGCTTTCCACCATATTATACTCTTTGTCTTTGCTGATCCAAAATAAAATTCACCCAAAGTACAACCTCATCAGCACACAGTGAGGGAGGGTCTATGACCTTGGTCTTACCTGCTTACACAGATGACCTTTGAAAACTAAAGGCATTTCTGAAAAGAAAAAAACAGCACTATATTATACAGAGATCTGAACTGGAGTCCCTCACCATGTGAATGAAACCAACATCTAAATAGACTTTTCCTCATTCACAAAGACCACTATTCCTAATTTTAATTGAAAGATAGTCTTCCTAAAAAATGTGAATTAAAACAATCTTTGGACCTTTATCTTCTTTCAGAGAAAACATACAATTTTTTTTAAGATTTTATTTATTTATTTGACAGAGAGAGACACAGGGAGAGAGGGAACACAAGCAGGGAGAGTAGGAGAGGAAAAAGCAGGCTTCCCGCAGAGCAGGGAGCCCGATGCGGGGCTCGATCTCAGGACCCTGGGATCATGACCTGAGCCGAAGCCAGACGCTTAATGACTGAGCCACCCAGGCGCCCTGAAAACATACAATTTTAATAAGATATTTGCATAGTATTTTGTGGTTTATTATATATATATATAATTAAAATATATATAGTTGTATTTACATTTCAAAGTACTTTACATTCCTGTGAAGTTTCTCTTGAAATGATGAGTGAAAAATTGAGACAGAGAAATGAAATTCAACTTGGCAGACTTCATGTAGTCTAACTGGGACTCGTAAGCAATATAGTTAGCTATAGGGGTACAGGTCAACAGTAAATTAGTTGAAGACAAATTCATTCAGAAAGTCAGCTAGGTTGGTTTCTAGACAATGCAGTCATTCCGATTCCACACAGCTCCTTACACAACTTCTTAAGTTCTTAGTTGACTCTTGGTTTGCATCTACCTGTGAAGAAATAAAATTGCTTGTTGTCGAACAAAGTGTATTTTATTTTTTTTTTAAGATTTTATTTATTTATTTGACAGAGAGAGACAGAGTGAGAGAGGGAACACAAGCAGGGGGAGTGGGAGGGGAAGAAGCAGGCTTCCCACTGAGCAAGGAGCCCGATGTGGGGCTCGATCCCAGGACCCTGGGATCATGACCTGAGCCGAAGGCAGACGCTTAACAACCGAGCCACCCAGGCGTCCCGACCAAAGCATATTTATTCTAGAAAGCACTGTTCACCTGAGATTTCCAAAAGTAACAATTGCCTTCTTAGGGAGCACTATTATTACTCCTGTAATTAATGCAAAGCCTCCAGCTGGCCCCCACACAAAACTACTTTATTTTACTCTGCCCAGAAAGCCACTTAAATCAAGGAGTAGAGAATTTTCAAGGGATTCTCCATAAACTGTGAAGAATGAAGAGAATTAAGGATATGCAGTGCACAACCTGTGCAGACATGCAGGCAGCCTGGGGAACGAGATGGCAATTTCTAATGGAGATGTTGGCAAAAATTAAGAATAAGAATGAGAAAAGACTAAGAGGCAACTTTTATCAAGGGCTTACTCTGTGCTGGACACTGACCCAAAGGCTTTTCATGTAATTCACATTTGGTACTCACAGCAATCCTCCGGCATGGGTACTCCCGTTATCAGACCTGTGTGGATGAGAACAGCGGGGCAAGGAAGACCTAGCCAAGATCACAGAGCCTCTGCCGAGCCAAGTCCACAGTCAGACCCAGGCAGTCTGACCTAAAGCCCTAGGCTAAAAGCAGGTTTCTGTGCAAATGCATTTGTAGATGTCAGAAATGAAATAAAAATTTTGATTTTTGCAGATGCAGATAGTATGACAGATTGTATGGGCGTTAAGAATTATATTTCTGTGTCAACTATACCTCATAAGTAAATAAGTTATCAGTCTAAACCAGAAGAAGAAGAAAGAGGCAGAGGAGGAGAAGAAGAAGAGGAAGAAGGAAAAGAAAAGGAAAAAAGAATTACATTTCTGAAGCCTCTGGAAAAATGTTGAAATGTGTGAGTAAAAAAGAAGAGAAAATGGTATGAACATCTTATGTTTAAAAATTGCATTAAGTGGGCGCCTGGGTGGCTCAGTTGGTTAAGCAACTGCCTTCGGCTCAGGTCATGATCCTGGAGTCCCAGGATCGAGTCCCACATCGGGCTCCCTGCTCAGTGGGGAGTCTGCTTCTCCCTCTGACCCTCTCCCCTCTCATGCTCTATCTCATTCTCTCTCTCAAATAAATGAATAAAATCTTTAAAAAAAAAATTGCATTAAGTGATGATTAAAAGTAGCTGGGTAGTTGAACTAAGCCAAGTACCAATTGTAACTTAGTATGTATCATTTATTTAAGGCATATTATAAATCTTATTTACAATATGGATCCAGTGAATACTTAATAATAGGAATGCAATTATTTTAATAAAAAGTAAGCTCAAGGAGTAAGAAAAAAGGCTAATGTGCTTTTTGTGGAAACATATCTGAATGGGGAAATAAGTGGTTTAACTCTCATTTTTCTCAATGTATCTACATTTAGATCACATCTCTTCAGCCAAATACTGTTAAATAATCATCACCAACGTCCTTGTTTGTAAACACAGACCTATTTCATGCTGGCAATATGGCCCGCAATTGAGCCTGGAATAATATCGGTGACTACTGCAAGGTCCAACTCTGAAATGCTTAGCTAAGGAAAGAGAGAAAACTATATTCATCATAATTGAGGGAAGGAGAATAAAGAAAGCTGGCTGGCCTGTAGCAGCTTATTTCCTACCAAAAACAAAAACAAACAGAACACAGAAGTGGCAGAATATGAGCTTGGTTTGAGTCAAATTTGGAAGGAAAGTATGAATGGGCCTAGATTTGCACCCAAGTCAGCAAAGAGGTCCTTGTGGGGACCCTGGGGACTCAAGTTTAGAATTCACAGGAATTGTGCAGAAAGCTCTGAGCTCACACACAGTCCATGAAATTGAATATTTGAGTCCTATTTACCTAAATATCAGGAGGAAAAGCAGCCCTAAGTGATCCTAGGGTGCTAGCCTAGGATCTTAAAGCTGAGAAACAACCCCAATGGAATGAAGATGAAATGACCACCCTAGGGATAAGCCAAAGGGCACCCTTATCCTGACTGCCAAACCAGTGGATGTACAGGTAAGGGGAGAAAGATGATCAGTCCCGCATGGGCCATGTTGATGTTTGGGTCAGATGATATCAGTGACAGAACCCTGAGATCAACATGACAATGTGAAGGAGTGATGTCCATGTCAAGGCAGGTAGAGAGCAATGCATACAGAGCACGCACTGGTGTCCTGGCCAGGGTAATGAAGAACAAGAAATAAACTTATCAGCTGATCAACCAGAGGTAATCCTGGAAATTGGTGGTTAATGCAGCTTCTAGTGATGCTCAATCCTAAAAAAGGTCAGTCCTTGATCACCCAGCTTGAGATAATTGAGAAGGGCTTTCTGCTTCTCCTGCCAGCACAGACTTCCCCAGAGCCTGGTCTTCTGCCAAGGGATAAATTCAAGCAAGCCTGGAATCCCTGGTCACAGATACATGGATGTCAGCCTAGATAAGGCATCTGTGGGAAGGTAATGCCAAATTGAAGAGGAGGATTTTGAGCTGCAATGGGAATGTGCCACTGAAATGCCCTAAGGAAGGCAGGCCTCGGATGTGGAGAAACAGTGACTAATACGAAAAAAAAAAAAAAATGCACGGTTCAGAATTAGAAATTACACAAGGTCAAAAGTCATAAATCTGTCTCCAGGGCAGAATATCCAAAAGCTCTCATACTGGCATGCAGCAATGTGATGGTACCATGACCACAAGGCACATTTCTGAACTTGCACCAGTAGGAAGGAGAAAAGACGTCAAGGTGTAAAACCTCTCCAGACTCTTGCAATAAGCTATATACCAACCCCTCATGACTGCAGTTTGGAAGATCAGACCCAACTGGAGCAGGATGGCAAGGAAGTGATTGACTGTGAGACACAACTAGAGAAACTGAGCCCACACAAAAGGCTGAGACAACGGCTCCCAATTCTTGTGACTTTGGGGAAATAGTAGACTGCTACCTTCAGGGAACCTGCTACCTTCAGGAGACAATCCTCACAGAAATCTAGAAGCTCACATTCAGATTCCCCAAACTAAAGCTTATTCAAAAGGCTAAACCCCCAACCAGGCAGGATTCTCAGAAGAGGTCATATTAGGTTCCTCAGTTCTGGTCAGAAAGGATCTTCTGAACAACTGAGAGGCTGTGGAGAAATACCATACCCCTTTCCAGGCACATGTGTGATCTCCCAGGCAACTGCCTGTAGCATTCTTCAGAGCCCAACTACATGGAATAGATTCAGGAAAATACAAAATGGTGCCTAACACTTTGTGAAGCACTCCATCTGTTTTGCATTCAACTCTTGATGGACATCTTGGGACAAATTGCACCAAAAAGATGAATTCTTGTGGGAACTCCAGAAATGAAGGTCAGAGAATGAAGAAGAGTCAGTTAGTGTAGCTGTCCCTTCACAATCCTAGCTCCCAAAGGATATGGCTGTAGACATATATGGCTCTGAGAGTGGAGTAGATGTAGAAGATCTAGCCGGGGAGTTCCAGCTGTGCATATCCGGCTGCCTTCAAATGTTCATGCAGTTCTGTCTGCACCCATGACAGTTGGATACCCCCAGGCTACCTGACAACTACCACTGACCATGAGTATCTTGCCATTGCACAGCCTGGATATGGGACATATGTTGTCCCTTCTCCACAGGGCTTCTTCCCTCCTGCCAAACCCCAACCCAAAACCAAACAACCACAGCTCTGACTTTTATCACTGTGGATTATTTTTATCTGTTCTTGAACTTCACATGCATTCTTTTGTGTGGGACTTCTTTTGCTGCACACAATGTTTCTGAGATTTGATCCACTGGGCATTCATGGAGTGTATCAGTCAAAATATTAGCATCTTGGAAGGAAGTTCTGGAAAATGTTAGGGGAGTTTAATAAAGAGACTATTTAAGTTGTGGGCAGAGATGGAGGAATACACAGTCACCCTGGAGTGAGTAACAACCAGGAGCAACAGCTGAGGGGAGGGGGGAGGAGTGGTCACCTGACCTGGAGAACAAGATGGCAACATGAGGTGGGGTGGCCTTCACTCAGGGACACAGCCAGCCTGGGCAACCAAGCAAGAAAAACCAGGAATAAATACCTATGTCTCCCTCTCCTCCTGATGTGCATCACTGAGCCAGCACAACTGTAAGTGAGAGGGCGGAAGAGCCCGGAGATTTCTTCCAAGGAGGCCAACCCAATGAGGGAGCTGGAGGGGAAAACATATCCCTCCTAAATCTTACCTCAATACTTAAGGGATTTAGCACATGCCAGTACTTTCAGGAAAAATAAAGGCACAGAGGTGGGATGGAGTATGCTACGCCAGAGGGGCAGGAAGGGTACGGTCTGACTGCAGAGGGAAATACAGTTAAGGACGTTCTAGCAGTTAACTTTGCTTTGCCCCTTCCTCCCTTTCCTGCCTCCTTCCTTCCTTCTCTTCCTTCCTTCCCTTTTTCTTTCCTTCACTTCCTTCCTTTCCTTCCTTCACTTCCTTCCTTCCTTCCTTCCTTCCTTCCTTCCTTCCTTCCTTCCTTCCTTTGAAAATGACTGTACCTACTATGGACAATAATTATGTGTTTACCACAGTATCCCAGACACTCTGTTAGGAACTTATATACTTAAGTCATTTAATATTTCCCAAACATCTATTTTGGAAGAATGGCTATCCTTATTCTACAGATTTTTAAAGAAAGCTTCAGAAAGTTTGCCTGTGAGGCTACAAGGTAAATAAGTTACATTCCAACAGGATGAACAACCCATGGACAAAATAGCCATAAGACCCAGCAACCTGTGAGAAATGACACCAAAAGAACACACATGGAGTGACCAGGAAAGGGGGTGAGCAGATGGGGCACCCCAGCGGACCCCTGAAGGAGGGGAGCATAGAGGGCATTCCAGGCCTCCAGGCATGAAGGGCAACAGGAAAGGCACAGGGGAGAAAGGTGAGCTGTGAGTTTGGGGAATAGAGACCATTCACTTTGACATGGAAAAGTTATAGAAGATGAATAAGTTCCACAGATCTGTCCCACAAGGCACCTCTAGTTAATACCATATTGTACACTTAACCAATTGCCTAGGAGGGGAGATCTCTTGAGTGTTCTTACAATTTAAATTGGTGGGGGAGGGTGGAGAGCTAAGAGATTAGGACAAAGGTAGTGAATACTGAAATTCTGAGTTCCATTTCAGAGGTAAAAAGAAAACAGCAAGAATTTTGATCAAGGGATTTACAGAATCACAGGGGATCTTCAGGAAAATTTGTCTGTGTCAGTGGGCAACATGGATGCCCCGCAACAAAGACAGGTGGGAAGTTATGGTGGTAATCTAGGAGAGAGGTTCTGACCAGAGGGGTGGCCACAGCAATGAAAAGAGACAAGCTTGAGTCAGACTAGGAGGAAGACATCAATAGGACTTGATAACTGGGTGGACGGGGTCCTGAAAGAACAATGAGTCCTGAGAAAACCACTGGTGGATTCAAGCTAGGAGCAGTGAGCACAGGGAGGAGGAGGGAAGAGTCTGTACAAGGAGGAGGAGGGAAGAGCTTGTATAGGGAGGGATGAACGGCAGAGCCAGCCCAAAGGGAAACAGAGACACCAGTCTGGTTTGGCCACATGGCTAGAGGCACCTGCAGGGCGCTCAGGGAGAGCTTTCCAGCAGACCACAAGGAGGGAGAGGAAGGAGACAGATGGAGCAGCCCCCCTCAGAGAGGTTGCTGGTCAACCTGGGAGGGGAGGACATTGCTAAGGGAGAAAGAGGTCTGACAAGAGGGCCAGGAGTGAAATCTTGAGGCCTCTCTGAGCTCCGCTGTTCAGCCACCATAGTCCACACACACAGATCCAAGGATTTAGCACTGCTCACATTCCTGGCCAGTTGGGGTTCTTTGGCCAGAGGACATTTCAGAAGTATAATGATACTCCTTAAACCACAGACAGCATACACGCTTTCTCCAAGTCCAAAGTTGCCAATGGCGCTTTATTTCCAGACCCGGCTTTATTTGTTTAAATCAAATCATCAGGAATTGTGCTTCTGGGAAATGCTATACCCAACACTTATTAAATATGCAGCCCTGCAGTTTGTTTTTACGTTTTTCTTAAGGGTAACAATTAACCTTTAAAAAGTCTGACCTTTCCAAAAAGGTAGATGTGTTGGTGGGAGCTCTCTGAGGTGTTGGGTAAATGTTTCAGAAAGCGCATGCTTCACAGGAAACACAGACTTTGAGCTGCAATGGTTTCCTTACACTGTAAGTCTTTGAAATGATTCACTTAGTTGATATTTTTAATTTGTGAAATGAAGCCATCGAGTGGAGTCATGGGGTTCAGCCTCTGGCAGAGCAAGAATATCACCTCCCAGAGGAAGGGGGTGAAGCCTTCGATTAGGCTAGGCATTGGCTTCTTACAGACCCACCGGGGGGCCCATGCCCGATGGCAGAAACTGATTTGAGATTATCCTAAAGCTCATTTGCCATCACCACCTCCAGGCTCAGCCAGTCCCAACCCGGATCGGCGGGGATCCAGCCCAGCAGCCTGCTAGGGGCCCATCCTTCCCCACCACCAAGCCTCTCATTCACGCAATCACCACTAAGGTGATCTTCCTACTTGGAAATCTCACTATGTCATTCCCTGATAAAAATCCCCAGTGTCCTCATGTTTACCCGGGATGCAGTGGAGGCCTTGTGATTTGCCTCTATTCACTGTTCTAGCTGTATTGGCCACTCTCAGACTCTGCCCCTCCCTTGTGCACACATGCACGTGCGCACACACACACACACACAATCATTCTTAGGCCAAACCAAAGTCCCACGGCTCCCTAAATACCTCCACACATGGGTGCTCTGCACGCTCCACTTCCCAAGACCCTTTTTCAGTTCCCGGTGAGCCAATGCCTGCTTTTTCTTTGAACTCATCTCAAATGTCACCTCCTCTGGAGAGCCCACTCTGAGCCACTCCCACCGAGCTGGGCGGCCTTCACACACCCAGTAGCACTCTACAGAAGCCTGTTCTGTAACACGGACTCGGCCCTATCCTATTTGTCATGTAACCTGGTCCCAGCTCCTGCAGAACCACACACAGAGGAGACCCCTAAGTAATGTTGAGGCAGTCAATACAAGAATAATTCAGTGATGCAACATTCTCCTCCAAGAGTTATCCGTGAAAAGTACACAGGCACACTGTTCCCAGACCATTTCTGCAAAACGAAAATGCTTGTAGTATCCGTAAGATTCCAACAAACAAAGGCGGCTCGCACAAAGAGCTTAACTGAAGAGAGCCAGAGGGAAGGACAATTTGCAGAGAGTTAGGCAGCATTAAGGGGACCAACGAAGGATGGGGAAGCACTCAGGCCTAAAGGGGCAAAGGGAGAGAACGGAGTCCCTGAGCCCAAGGGAACATTTGGCAGGTGCCCTCCCTACACTGATGGTTCCTGGATGGCGGGGGCCAGGCCAGCAGCATCAACACCAGCTGGAAACTTGTTAGATAGGCAAGCCCTCCGTCTCCACTACAGATCCACACGATCAGAACATCTGAGGGTGGGGGTCTGTGATCTGCGTTGGAACAGCCCTCCAGATGAAGCTTGGCTCTAGCGTCCTGACCATCAGTTGGCAAACTGCGGCCAGTGGGCCAAATCTGGCCTGCTGCCTGCTTTGTTATAGCTCATGAGCTCAGAACGATTTTACATTTTCAAATGGTTACATTTCAAATGGTTATATAAGTATCTAAATCACATCCTTAATTTTGTCTCTTGGGCCACAAAGCTTAAAATATTTACCATCTGGCACTTTACAGAAAGAGTTTGACAACCACTGCTCTGGGAGGACACAGGGAGGGAGCAGGGCAAAGAGCCACCTTGCCCCCTGTCCCCCCATTCCAGTGCCTCCGTTGGCCAACTGTGTGGGAAGTCAGAGAGCAGGGGAAGAGCCCCTAGAGAGGAGCTCCTGGGACACAGATCAGGGCAGAAAGAGCCAGCGAGTATACAGAGCGGGAGTGGGGAGGGTGGTGGAGAACAGCCCGCGTGCAGCACACTTAAGCTCCATTTTTAGACTTTACAAACACCACCGCCTTCTCTTACAGCACTGTCTATCCTCTGAGAGAGGCGGGAAGGTCACGGGGGAGAACGTAAGCCTGTCACGAAGCAGGGGCAGGAGCAATGGAGAGCACAGAAAGAGCCATGTATCAATGTGGCTCAGTCCATAGGGTTTGAAGCACGAGAGACCAGCAGTTGGTTCCGGTCTCCTCCGCTTACAAGCTGAGCAACCTTAGACAGGTGTCTTCACCTTTCTGCACCTCAAATGGCTCATCTGTGGAACAGAGGTAAAGAACAGCACCTACTTCAGAGAGGTGTGCTGCGGATGGAGTGAAGCGAGGCACCGGAAGTACTTACCATAGGGGCCGGTTACCATAATACACGTGAAAAGATGTCCCGCAGCCAGCCATGATGGAGCGTGTCTCCACGCCAGGCTGCATGCTAGGTGGGAGCAATAGAGATGGGCAAGACAGAGCCCTAACTCCCAGGGAACTCCGCGTCTGGTGGGGGAGGAGGGAAAGACAAACAAGGGCTCTAAAGGGAGAAACGAAGCAAGTCCTCTGCAAGGCAGGGGCCATTTCTGAGCAAAAGGGCTATTCAGACTCAGCCTGGAGGGCTGGCTAGAGGGGAAGGGCTTTCTGGGGAGGTGGAACAGCACTGCAAGGCAGCTCTGCAAGGTGTCTTCGGGAAATTACAAGCAGCTCTGCATAACTCCAACTTGGGCCCCCATTATAGGGGCTAGAGATGAGGCCAAGGAGATAAGCAGGGATAGATTACAGGGGACCTTATATGGCACGCTGAGGACTTTACATCTAACCAATCAAGAGCCGTTCCTAGAGGGAATAATAAAATCCCTGACAACACTCAATAAGGAGCATGAGAAAAGGAACGAGAGTCCTTGTTGGCACAAGCACCAGTGATACACGCAGACTGAAGCACCCCAGTGCCCCACACAGGGGGAACACACATGAGTGAACATCCCAGGGGACACAGATGAGCACACATACCTTGTCAGACGATGAACACGTGGCCCCGAAAGAGAGGGCTGACAACACAGGTCGGTGGTCCCAAGTGGATGGTGTGGGCAGCATAGGGACCTTGCCAGTGGCCAGTAAAGCTCTCCCCCAAGATGTATGTCAGACAAGCTCCCCCCAACCTCCCACCAGCCTGGACATGCGAGCAAACAAATGAAAAGGATTCATTACCTCGGAAAGCTACTGGACATCAGCTTCTCTTATCAGATAATGAGAATGCTCTTCAGGAGCCGGGCATAAAAGCAAATCTATTACAAACACTGATCCCAGACATGATGGGAAATGCAGCATCATCACAAACCGCCTGTGTTTTTGAAAAAAAACAAAAAACTCCATCAATTCCAGACACAATTAGAAACGCAAAGGTAACAAAGTCATAGAGGGAGAAGAAGGGAAGAAAAATCCCGGTTCTAGAAAGACGGTTAACAGTGAGGAGGAAATATTAATATTGATTTCTACTTTAACAGGATAATCTGGCCGAACTGGCAACTCAATTAACACACCGAGTGTTAAACCTGAGCACAAAGTTGGCTGTGCCGAACATGTTAAAATTCTACTCGAATCAATTTAAAATAATTTCCCCTTTTCTTGTTTTGTGATGAATTTACTAACAGACTCAATTGAAGGAACCACTCAATGCCCACCATCCACCTGTGAGAGAGTGGGTGACAAGCCTAATCCCTCAGGTCCACTAATGGAAGAATTGAAGCATGGAGGGGGTCCCAGCAAGGGAGGCAGAAGTGAGAGAACATGCATGTGGATGCCCTCTCCATCCACACATGGTGCACCCCGGTGACAGCAGAGCCAGGCCAGGACACGAGTGATTTTGTTGACGGACAAGGTGGTGTTTGCTCAGATATCAGCATGGATCAGCACGTTCTGTGACAAGCAAGAAAGCACCCAGAAAACAAGAACCAAATTTCACACTCTGACAGCCAGTGTCATTATGAAAGGGGAGTGGGGGTAGAGGATATAAAAGGGAGAGCAAACAGTAGGTGTTTCCCTCCCCACACCTCCAGCTCAACTCAGTGGCCAAGTCCTGTAGATTCACCCTCTTAAACAGCTACTTGGCCAGCTCCATCTGTGCCTCTGCTGCCATTTTCCTGATCCAGGCTTCCACACTGTCTCCCCTGGGTCATCTGGCAAGCCTCCTTATCCATCAGCCTGGGACAAGTCCCTGTGCCACCCTCAGCCACCCTCCCTGGAGGACTGCCCCCAGAACAGCATCCCTAAAGTGAAAGGATGGTCCGAGCTCTTGCTTAGCACTCTCCAATTGTCCCCGCTGCCTACAGTGTAATCCTAAATGACAGGCACAACCCTTCCATCCCTTCTGCGGCCACCCTTCTCTGCCCCCAGCCTTCCCGCAGATCATCTTAGAACGCTGACCGATTTCAGCTCCCAGAGCACATTGTTCCACGCCTGCACTCATGCTGCCCACGGCCTGCAGTGCCCTCCTTCTGCTCACCTGCTTGGCAAGGTCCCATCCATGTGTATGAGTCAGGGAAGCCCAGCTGCTGTAACAAACAGCCCCAAATCTCAGTGCCTTCACCCTTCAGTGCAGGTGACTGAGGAGGTCATTCAGGGATAAGGTGCCTCTCATCCAGTGGCTTGACATCCCCAGGCTCCAAAGTACTCAACTATATATCCTGCAGCCAGCCGCAGGCAAAGGAAGAGACTCCTGGAGGATGGGGAGGGAGGGGTTAGGGACTGGGCCCACGGGGAAGAGAGGCTGCTGTACCCCATTTCTTCCCACAGTCCATGTGCTAGGAAATGGAGCGTATCTGAAAAAGTACCATTGGAGAACAATCAGCTTGTGTGTCTGTGGCAACATCTTTTCAGGGTCAGGCCCCACATCACCCCTTTTCCCCTGGTGTGCTCGGGGTCTCCTCTGTTACAGCCCCCAGACATCAGGAGCCTGAAACGCTGACTGAGCCTAAGCCCCTGTGCCGACACCCCTACCACCAAAATGAGCCATGGTATGTGTTTGTGAAATGCATATTTGTCTTGAAAATACCGCAGCAAAGTGAAAGGAAACAGGGCAAGGCTTATGCACAAGAGGATGGGGGAAGGGGAAAAGCAGACTTTTTCAAGTACCACCAACGAATAGAAGGAATGAATGAGCAAAGTGAAGGGGAAAGAGAGCATCTGCATCATTTAAGGAACAGTGATTTCTTATCCAATCCATTTGTGTGCCAGGCACTGAGCTAAGCTCCTTTTATCTGTTGTTTCTTTCTTTTTTTTTTTTTTTTTTTAAGATTTTGTTTATCTATTTGACAGAGGAGTGGAGAGAGAGGGAGAAGCAGACTCCCTGCTGAGCAGAGAACCCGATATGGGGCTTGATTCCAGGACCCTGAGATCATGATGCAAGCTGAAGGCAGACTGAGCCTAACAGACTGAGCCACCCAGGTGCCTCTGTTGTTTCTTCGAACGCTCAACTATAATCCTGTGAGGTAAGTGCTATTAACGTTGCTGTTTTCTGAGACTCAGGAACTCAGATTCAGAGATGATGCTCCAGATCATTCCCTCAGATAGAGAGGCAATTAGGGTTTGAACACAAGCCTCCCACACCCCACAGTACACAGGATGACAGAGGGCATGAGTAGAAAGAGGATGGTTCCCTAAAATGGGGTGTGTGTCAGGGCAGGCAGGGGTCCATCAGAACATCCCAGAGCCTGGCAGCAGCACCAACAGGTTTCACTGAGTTCTCCATGATTCCAGGAGACCCCTCTTCCAGGCCCCTGCAGACCTGGTCCTCTTCTCTCATGAGAACCGAACAGATCTACGGTAGCACCATATCTTCTTCCTATAAAGAGCCAACTCCCTCAGCCATGCTGCCCAAATCCTGCAGGATGGAATCTGGGAGGACGGCTCCATTCAGCCTAGAAAAGCACATGAGAAATGTTGGTATTCATAGCCACACATTTCATTTTTAAATTAGAAACACTTAACGTATTAATTCATATTCTCACCATTTTTGTTATTACTTTTGAGCACTCAAATTATTTGTGCCCTGCTTTTATGAGGCCCCGAATCTCAAGCTCTGAGGGCCTAAAATTGTCATGCAGACTAAATTAATAGCAGTTTTATTGGCTTATTATTTTTGACATCTGGTTGGAAGTGCAAAGCAATAACTATTAGGTAATAATCACAGTGGGCTCTGATTAGAAACTAATAACATTAGCAATAAACTTTATTCTATGGTTGCCATGAAGCCTGATCAAAAGGGAGAGACAGCAGGCTGTTCCACATGCAGGAGCAGAGGCAGAGAACAGAACCCATATCCCCATTCCCACCCGATTGGACCAGGAGCATATCTGCAACTTATGTCACCAAAAAGAAAATCTGATGGCATAACAGGAAAGAAAAATGATGGTAGACAAAAATCGCAATTGCTTGAATGAAAACATAGCAAAAAAAAATACTCTGGATGTCCCACATTTCCAAATACTGCACAAATATTTCTAGTATTTTCCTCTCACCATTTCCCTTCGCTTTTCAACAAATGCACAGAACATAAAGCCTCTGCTCTTGCCTCAGTGATTGCTGGTATTTATTGACCACTGACTGTGGGCCGGGGCCTCTTCTAAGCACATGACATACATGCAATACTCACACAAAGCTTGCAAGCTTGACATTGTCATCATTCCCATTTTCACTTCGGGAACCTGAGGCACGGAGATAGAAGGTCACACATAGCAGGGCACCTCACAGCAGCAAGGCTGAGGTTTGAACTCCCACAGTAATGCCCACCCCCTTCAGACATGACACTACACTGCCTTCCTTGCGCTCTGGTTTTAGCAAGCATTTATCAAGCACCTACAATCTGCCAAGCACTCTTCCATGAGCTGTAGAAGGAGAGTGCATTCCAAAGAACATGGGCAGATCTGATCCTAGGCACTAACCGCTTGCCTTGGTTATTGCAATTCCTTCCTGACTTCTGGCTTTTCCCTGCAAAGCAGCCCTGTTAAGATATAACTGGAGTCATGTCTTTCTTGGGCTCAGAACCCTCCTCTAACTTTCAATCTCATTCATAATAAAAGACAAATTCAACAGAATGACTCATGTCCTCCCAGAGCTCCCCATCACCTGCCTCGCCCTATCACCTCTTACCACTGCCCCATTCGGTCCAAGTCACCACTCCATAAATAGACCTGCACCTCTTACCTCAGGGTCTTTGCACTTGTCATTCCCTCCACCTGGAACACTCTTCCTAGACTCCTCCTCCCATTATTTCTGTTTCCTATCCCTTATCACCTTCACATTTTGTTCCAATGTCACCTTACAGCTAGGCTGCCTCTGAACATCCCTTGTAAATTGTAAACCCCTTCCCCAATGATACTTCCATTCCCTTTCTTGTTTGTTCACTTATTTGTTTGTTTTCTCCATGGTAGTTTCCATCCTCTAGCAAATGGTACATGCTCGTTAGCTGAATAGTTGGTAAACTTTTGGTTAGTTAAATTGTCTATCTTCTGACCAAAATATAAGTCTCGGGAAAACAGCAGAGTGTCTATTTTGTCCATAACTATTTTTCTAGTGCCTAAGATGGTGTCTGGAACATAGTAGGTACACAACTCATATCTGTTGATTGAATAAACATCCTACCCTCAGGGATCTTACCTGTTTATAAAAGCAAACTAAACTCTCCCCCTCCTCCACCCAGGAAACAACCAACCTTACAAATACCACACATAAGCCAACCACACAGGGCATGTCATAAGCCGTCTAGGGGGTCATGCTCAGAGAAGGTACAAACCAGAAACCGTGCGAGTCAACAGCAGTGTAAGGTCTTTCAAGGGGCAGGGACAGAGAGTCTTCTGCAAGGAAATACGGAGTTGAACACAGAAGCAAGATCATATACTTGGCTTAAATCCCAGCAACTCTGCTTACCAGCTCCGCACTTGTTCCCTTGAGCATGTGAGCAGGTTACGCAACCTCTCTGAGCCTCATTTCTTCGTCTGCAAAATGACAGTAATGGCCGCAGGTAAAGTTACGGTCAAGATGAAGTAGAAAAATAGATGCAACCAGCCTAACCCCACCCTCACATGTAGTGCTCAGCAATGGGAAGTCTACTCTCCCTTCCCCCTTAAAATGTTGAGCAGTTGGAAAAGATGAGAACCAGTGGGCAGGCTCTTCGAAAAGATCTCCATGCACAGAAATATCCTCAAATGACAGCCAAGACTTCAGGCAGACCCTGAGAATTCCAATATGGGAACTGAATTTGTTTCCTGAAAGCAAAAATCTCCTCTAGAGTTTAGCTGATTGCCTCCGTGTGCAATGAGGATGCAACAAATCCAAATAAGCTCCACACCAGCAGGAGGCCATCAGCCATACTCTCAAGGGTGGTCCGTAGCACAATTCTGGTCCTCACGTGCTACCAATGTTGTGCCCAAGAGTTTCATAGCTGAGTGTGTAATGTTACCAACCACACCAAAATTTCCTCCGGCATGGGGATAGGGTCCTGTGCCCCTTTTGTATAACTATTAACCACTTCCATGCGCACAGCTGTTGCACAGACATCAGCTCACTGATCCTCAAAACAGTCCTGTGAGGTGGGCATGAGGAACAAGGGTCAGGATTAAGCTCCCACTGTACAGATGAAGAAACTGAGACATAATGATTTAGTGTCTCATCCATGTTTCTGAATCTGGCAGGTGGCTGATGCAAGATTGCACCAGACTGCTCAGACTTCGATCTAAAACTTGTTACACTACAGAATGTAACATCTGTATATCTCAGCACTCGGGTGCCCCTGGATGTGAATCACACTGAACTGATGTGCAGAAAAATTGCCAGATCTTAGTATTGCTGCTTACTGGAATGTACTAGGTGGGAGGAAGAGCCCTAGTTGCATTGCATACACTATTTGCTCTGAACCTCAGCACAGCCCTATGAGTATAACTGTCCATTCCTCCAATCCCCTTTAAAAGATAAGAAAATTGGGGCTCCTGGGTGACTCAGTCAGTTAAGAGTCCAACTCTTGATTTCAGCTCAGGTCATGATCTCAGGGGTGTGAGATCCAGCCCCATTGTCGGGCTACAGGCTGGGCATGGAGCCTGCTTAAGATTCTCTCTCTCCTTCTCCCTCTGTCACCCTTCCTCCTCGCTCTCACTCTCTCTCTCCCCCCCCCCCAAAAAATTAAAAGATAAGAAAATTGAGACCAATAGATGGGGAGATGAGTGAAATAGGTAAAGGGGATTAAGAGTACACTCATCTTGATGAGTACCGAGTAATGTATGGAATTGTTGAATCACTATATTGTACACCTGAAACTATGATGAAACACTGTATGTTAACTATATTAGAATTTAATTAATTAATTTTATCCCTGCATAATAAAGGAAGGAAGGAAGGAAAGAAGGAAGGAAGGAAGGAAGGAAGGAAGGAAGGAAGGAAGGAAGGAAAGAGGAAGGAAGGAAGGAAAGAAAGAGGAAGGAAGGAAGGAAGGAAGGAAAGGAGAGAGTGGATGGAATAGAAGTGGAAAGAGATCAAGGCCTTCACAATCAGAAAGCCCTGAGCTTGAATTCTGATTTCATGGATAGTGTGAGTGACTGAGAACAGATGGCTTCATCCATCTCTCTCTGAGTCTTAGTGTTCCAGTTGTAAAATGGGAGACAATATCACTCCCAGATTGTGTTTGTGAGAATTAAAGCCCAGAATCCAGGGGAAAAAAAGGCCTAGCACAGAGCCTGGCACATAATAAGCACATAGTGAGTTACCTTTCCTCCCTACTCACAAAGAGGCATCTTGAGGAAAATGGTGAAGGTGATGAAGGCATAGATATCTACTCAGCTTTAGACCAGTGGATGTCGAGAATCTGTTATCAAAGTTCTCAGGCTCTGACACAGTGGTGGTCAGCTGGCTTTCTGGCAGTGGAATCTCCGCTATAAGCAGTTTATTACTTCCTGTGGGTGAGAATCCTGGGAAGCCCAGACCCCCATTAGTGCTTATGTCCCCCTAAGCCATCAAGGTGCTAAAACTCCTCCATAAGAGTTTCACTGGCAGAGTCAAAGCATGGCTGCCTGTTGGAAGAGGTCAAGAAACAATGATTCTAAGGCACTGATGTAATGGCATCACCCCATTTCCCGACCTATCATGACTCCCCATTGTCTACAGGATACAGTGAAACTCCTTGATGGAGCTTTGATGCTGTTTAAAATCTGGCCCCCGTGTATGTTTCCGGACTCAGGTCTCACAAGTTTTCATGACACCATTACAACTACTACAACATACTTGCCTGGCTGTCATCTCCCAGGCCTGCCATGACCTTCCACAGCTCTTTGCTTACGCTCAGGCAGCTCCTCTTCCTGAAACACCCTCCTTCTGCTTGTCTACCTCCTGAACTTGAGTGAAGGTCCCAGCCCCAAGTCTCAGAATCCTTTGCAGGCAGCACATGCCTCTGGCCAGGGACAAGGAAAAGCAGGGAAAAGAGAAGGCGATTGTCATTTCCTGAACACCTGCTACTGCGTTCCAAGCGCCATGCTGAGGGATTCATACAGATACGCTTCTCCTGCTTTGATCTTCAGAAGGGAGATCTGTATCCCGGGAGATCTGGGAACTATGTATTCTCTCAATTATGTAGGACAGAGAACTGAGATGTAAGAGGTTAATGTTACATGTTGCCCAAAGTCACGCTGTTAGAAAGCGTAACAGGGAGATCTGACCCCAAAACCATGGCACTTACCTGCCCACTACATCACACCGCCCCTCCGCCACTGGGTTAATTGTTTCAAATGTCTGGGATGGACAATTGCAGCTTGTGGTCTCATGGCCACCTCTGGCTCTGGGCTCTAGCTTCCACACTCACTTACACCTCTGCCCAGCAGCCACCCAGAAGAGTGACGCAGCTCATCCTTGCTTTTCCCTCCCTTGGCCACTGATGCCAACCAGTCCCGAGGACATTGGACTTTACCCAAGTCATTGAGCTCACAAGAGGGGTTATCTAGGACCCTCCATTGCCAAGAGCATCTGCCTGTGTTCTTAGGTGAGAGCAAAAGAAGGAAAGTAACCCAGTGGATGCCTGAAACCATGAATAGTACTAAGCCCTATATATGCTATGATTTTTCCTATGCATACATACCTACGATAAAGTTTAATTTATAAATTTGGGACAGCCAGATGTTAACACTATAACTAATCATAAAATAGAACAATAATACAACATACCATAATAAAAGTTATGTGAATGTGGTCTCTCTGTCTCCCTCACAATATCTTACTGTGCTCACCCTTAGCAGGATGCCTGAGCTGATAAAATGCCTACGTGATGAGGTGAATGACATGGGCACAGTGACAGGGTGTCAGGTCACTATTGACCTTCTGACAATGCATCACAAGGAGGATCATCTTCTTCTGGACAGCAGTTGACCGTGGGTAACTGAAACCGTAAAAAGTGAAACCACGGATAAGGGGGGACGACTGTTCTGGTGAACACAGAAGTCACCAAGGCTCCGTTACATGGCAATGTAACTGGAGAACAGAACAGGCATATTTCAGCCACCAAATGCAGCTCTCTGGCCAGCCATGCAAAGCCTCCTTCATGGGTCCTCCTTCCCCACTCCCCACAGTTGTGTCCTACCCTTCTGGCCTCTTCACTCCAAGTCTGCCCCATGCTTACTCTCTCTTCCCAAGGCTACCGGCTCCTGCTGAGGGCTCCCACACTTAGAGCTTCTTCGCTCCAAACCCAGGATTCCCACTGCTACAGAGTATCTCCTCCCAAAAATGCCCGGGGCACCTAAAACTCAACAAGGCCAAGAGCAATCTTGGTAATTCTTCTTTCCCCTTCAATAAATACTTCATTTTCCTGCTTCTTTCTCTTATAGGGTGACACCCACTGTGCTGCCCAAGGAGCATAAACCCAGGAGTTATCCTTGACCCCTCACCTCCCTCCTCATCCATATTCAATGGGTTACCATTTTGCAGTTTAATTCACGAGTTTCCAGTCATCTTCCCTCTATCCCAGGACCACTGCAGTAACTCAGGACTGCCTTCAGTTTCATCCCTCTATTTACTAGTCACACTGATATGAGGTCATCTTTCTGAAATGCACATCTGATTTTGGATGCTCCTACACAACCTCACCAGCATCTCTCCACATCTTACAGAGTAAGACCCAAACTCCTTAGATCTGACTACTCCCTGCCCATCCAGCCTGTTCCCTGTGACTCCCCCTGTTACAGCATGATTCGCAGTCCTCAGTCCCCAAGCTGCTTCATGCTTTGTGTCATTGCACACATGGCTTTCTCTGCCTCAGATGCCTTTCTCGCCCTGCCCCTGCTCTGCATTTGGCCAACCCCTACTCATTCTTCAAAACTCAGCTTAAGGCTGGCCTCTTCTGAAAAGGTTTGAATGGCACCAATCTGATTTGGAAGGCTCACCCCTAGTTCCCATAATCATGGGTTCCCTCTGTCACAGAACACATTGCACCTTCCTGTCATCTGCTTACACCCACACACCCACACACCTACACACACAATATAAGGGTTCCATTTGGTTCATCTTTGTGTTCCTACCGATCATCACATTTCCTGGCTCAGAGCCAATGAATACATGTTTGCTGAGTGCACAAAAGGATGAGTGAATGAATGAATGAATGAATCCTGGGAGCATCTCAAAACTCCACTGAGGTTGGAGCACCTAAGTGGCTCAGTCAATTGAGCGGCAGACTCTTGATCTCAGCTCCAGTCATGATCTCAGGGTCCTGAGATCGAGCCCCACATCCTGCTTCATGCTCAGCAGGGAATCTGCTTGAGATTCTCTCTCTCCTTCTCCCTCGGCCCCTCCCCCTGCTCTCTCTCCCTAAAATAATAGATAAATAAATCTTAAAAAAAAAAAAAACTCCACTGAGGTCAATATTCCTGAAAGAAATGTGCAGATAGCAAGATTGCTATTTTCCTCTTCATTCTCACAGCTGCCAAAACTTCCAGGCACTTCCTTGCTTCTTGCTACGCAAGTTAAATCAGGCCTCTGGCCACGCTGACCCTGGCAGGTTGGAGGAAAGGAGTCTTTCTAAATGGCGCATTTTCCTCTCTTGGATTTCTTAGCTGTAAAACCTTAATTCAAAAGTTCAGATGCACCTGGGGAGAAAGAACTCAATGCAAAGCACCCGGTGCGTGAAGTGGGTTCCCTCATCCTGAGTTGTGAGATGAACTTTGTCACCACTTCATCTCACATTTGATGGGCACAGAATCCCCTCATGATTTTCCAAAAGCTTTCTTAGAGTCGCCCCCCAGGCTTTCTAATTCAGCGTGTCTGGGGAGGGGCCCAGAAAACCCATTTTTAACGAGCAAGCGCCACCAGTGGTTCTGAGACAGGTGGTCTGTGAATCACACTTTTCAAACATCGCTTTAGGTGTTTAGAAAACAATCCTCCCCATCTCTAAGCCAAATGTAATTTGCTGTGATTTTCAGAGGTCTACTCTGGGATGAAGTGCTTGGAAGATCAAATATATTTGATATTCCATTCAGGACTAATGGGAGCAATCACTTCTCAGCTTGGAGAGCCCATTAGGAGAGCAGATGAGCTAAGTATTTAGAAGATCGAGATGCGTTTGGAATATCATTTACGGCTGCTCCCTGCGGGGAGTACTAAAAACAATTCGAGTGTAGAGATTGTGTGTGTGTGTTTGTATGTGTCTGCCAAGTGGACTCACTGAGTTCATCCTTCCTTCTACAAACTGAGGTATCCTTCTCTCACCCAGAAGAAAATGAAATATAGAAACTCTATGGAGCTTAGCTTTCCTCTACCTTCTCCTGGGTTTATTTGTCTGTTTTTAGTGATGATAGAGTAATCATTATGTCCAGATATGGACCTGAGCTCAGAATCCAGAAGACTCTTCTATGGGTGGTCCTTGACTATGGAGACCAGTTCTTTTACTTACAAGCATTCAAATTCCTTTCCGACCCCAGTCCAAAAAAATATGTGCACCAGAAACATCAACCTAGGTGTAAATTATTTGCAGCAAAAATAAGAACACAGAATATATACTCACTACCATGCTAACTAAAGATTTCTGACCCATCAACCTGGTGGATGCTGGTGCTTACTCCTGAAGCCAGAGGAAATTACAGGTGAGGGTAGCTTTGAGCCAGGAAGAAAGAGCTAACATAAAGCATGAGTATTTTCTATTTCATTCTAGAGTGAGAGGAATCTTCACTCATCTACCTTGTAAATCAGGGCAAAATTATTCCCTTCTGGATTTTAGGCCCCTTTACTACCTTCAACAAGAAAACAGGTTGTGTTTTGATTTAGGGGTTTTTGTTTGTTTGTTTGTTCATTGTTTTAGGATTTGTAGTTCTACTAGCAAGACAAATTAGTACACATAAAATCATTAGACCATCATATAGTCAGAACTTTCTGAAAAAATCAATCATATTCCCAATAATGGTAGCATTCCAAATGTGGATATTGTCACTCTAGGCTCCAGCATGAGTCTTCCTTCAGGCGTCTGAACAATGGTTTCCAGAGCAAAGCAACAGTGATGGCAATTGTAGTAAGTAATAGTACCAACGCCATGTTTGAGACCTTTTATACCAGGCTGTATGTTAAGGTTTTCACTCATATGACCACTCAGTCCTTACCCCGTGCATTTCACAGATACAGACTCTGAGGCTAGGATGGCTCCTGAGTTTGCCCCAGTTCATGGAGCTAGTAAGCAGCAGGACAGGAGGCTGACCCAAGCAGGTGGCTCCTCAGCCCTGTTCGTAGCCCGACTCCCCACCACCTCTGGGTGACTGAAGAACATGCCTGTGCTGGGTGATGGGAGGAGGGGTGTCATAATGTCATCAGCCCTAGACTTCCATAGACTTTCTCAGAATGGAGCAAGTTCAAGATAGGGGTCCTAGGCCCAGATTTTCACCAAATCACACAGTGGATTGAATCTTAAGGGAGGCATTTAAATCGTTTTCCTATAAGCAAAGATAAGAGCAGGAGTCCTACCTCCCCTCAGAATGTTGGTAGGGAGTCAAAAGAGCAGAAAATTGTGATCTATAAATTGAAGATCCAGTTTTTCTAAATCATTATCTTTTCCACCTCAAATTCTTCTTGAAAGTATACCCTTTTTGTCTCAACGATTTAGGTAAGTAGTAACCACTTTGAAGGAAAGAGGGAGGGAGGAGGAAGGGAGGGATAGAGGGAAAGAGGGAGGAAAGAGATGCTAAGAAAAGAACAAAATCCCACAGTGGAGAAATGACAGACCTGAGTTTAGAGCCTGATCTCTCGTACTCTAAAACCCTGTGTGAGGAGAAATTACTTCATGTGCCTTTTACTTTAGTTTCATGGTAGTTTTTGGAATTTGATTTCATTTCTTTGAACACTTCAGAGGAATCTCACACTTGGGAATGTACTCCTTGTGTCATGGGCGTGTTGGAGGAAAATGGGGGTCATAATAATCATCTCACAAAAGACACACTCAATATAGCAGAAAGATTGTGCGCAGTTAAAAGAAGTTGCTCCATGAAGACCTACCTGACAAAAATGCATACAAAGTGAGAAAAAGCGGTATTCTCCACGTAGGAGCACAGCCTTCCTGACTTCCTGCCCTAGGTCAGGTTTGCGGTTTCTGCAAGGAGAATAAGGCCACTCCCTCTAGAGCCAGAGACTGTTGGGAGCCCACCCAGGCTCCCATGGGCCCACGAATGACTATTACTGGGATGGCTCTTGTCCTCATCACTTTCCTTGGTTGTGCCCTGGTCTCAGAGTGATAAAGTGCCCTCTGGAAGATATCTGCTGCCCCAGATTTCTGAGAGAATAGAGACATCTCAGGGTAACCACTTTTTTTGGCCAAAATACATAACACTCGGTTATGGTGGCCATTTCATGACGTGATTAAACCTGTTTCACCTGCAGAAGGAGGAGGGTCACCAAGATGGTGCCTCCTCTTCTCTCACCCCGATAAAGCCCCTAGCACGTGGAGGAAGCAATCGAAGTAAACCGGGGGAAACACCCGGCAAGTCAACAAAAGCCCCGCCTATGAGAAAACAACCACTTATCCCCTCAGAAATAGGCCACCTTCACCACGATAAAGGGCAGAAATTGAGGGCACCTGGGTGGCTCAGTCAGTTAAGCATCTGCCTTCTGCTCAGGTCATGATCCTGGATCCTGGGATCAAGCCCTGCTTCGGGCTCCCTGCTCAGAGGGAAGCCTGCTTTTCCCTCTCCCTCTGCTGCTCCCCCCTGTTCGTGCTCCCTCCCTCTCTCTCTCTGAACTCTCTCTCTCAAATAAATAAATCAAAATCTTTTTTTAAAAAGGCAGAAGTTGCAGATTCAACTGTCTATGGGGGCCAAGCAGGTGACAAACTGGTGATACTCAAATGAATGAGCACCTGTGGCCATGGCACGTGGTAGGGACATTGGTAAGCCCTCTCTACATGCAGCCTGAGTGTTGCCAAACTCAGACATTTATTTTTTCTTTCAAAAGAAAGCAGGCAATTGAGATTTTTATATGAAATATCCCAATTTTCAAATTTGGTAACTATTTTGACTTAATATACTTGGCAGACCAGCAAAACCATTTTCTGGTCATATAGGTGGTAGGACCTCCTCTGGGCATCTGCTGAACTGCAAAGACATTCAGCCCAGCAGGTGATTCATGATGACATATGGTTATGGACTGGAATCAAGGGCATAACAATGTTTGAGTGCTCACGATATTTGAAACCCTCAAATTAATGAAATAATCTTAGAAGTCTTCAATGCATGCAGCTAGTGGAAAAGAAGAATATTATTTCCCCTCTGCAGAACGGTGGTAGGGATGGGGATGGAGGCTTGACAGTAACTTTTCTGAGCCTCAGTTTATCCAACTGTGGAACAATAGAAAGTACCATAATGCTTACAGATTGTTGTTGGAATTAAAATGTGATAACACACACACACACACACACAAAAACCGGCAGAGTAGAAGCCACATGGTAGGTACTCCATAAACCTTACTTCCCAGCTCCAGCCAAACAGCTCGGCGACTGTAGACATGTCCCTTCACTTCTCTGAACTTCAAATGCACAAATGCTGTTTGGACCATGTTGTCTCCGTGGCTTCTCGGGACGTCACCATTCCAGGAGCCCCTAGTGATGGCCTTCTAGACCCTGGCTGCACTGCCCTAATGACATCTTGCTCTGCCTATAATTACTAGGATGGCTTTACTAACACACTTACCTCAGCATTGAGATCCAACAAAGGAGTCATTATTGACTGAACTGTGTTTGAAAAGAAAATATAAAAGATCTCCAGATCTCCCACAATGCCACATAAAGGACAAAAGGTTGTCATTTAAATTTTGACATAATTATAACATTTAAGGTTAAATGCACACCGCCCGATAATCCTTCCCGAATAATTGCAGTGTTCCTAGCTGAACTGGGGGCTGATAATTGACTTGCCTGGAGGTTGCTAGGGAAGCAGTAACTGTGCAGGATAAGTGGGGAGAATTAAACAATAGGACGTGGAAGAGACAGTCATGTCTCTCAGCGAATAACCCAGTTAACTACAGCAGGGAGCCCAGGGTGGGGTGTGCATGCAAGGACCAGCACAGCTGCAGCTGAACCTGAGTAAAGACCCCTCCCATCCATTATACCATTGTTATACTCAGTCATCATCATGTCTCACCAGATACCAATGTTTGCAGCAAGACAACACAAAATCTCATTGGTGTAACAGGAAGTATTATTTCTCAGTCATTGGGAAGAAGGGGCAGGGGTCCTGCTAGGTTGGCTGGTCCACGGACTCAGTCCAGGTCTGCTCCATGCATCTCTCATCCTCCTGGTACCAGCAGGCTTCCCAGGGTGCAGTCCTTCCCTGGTGATGGCACAGAGTGTGAGGACAGGCAGAAACATTCAGCTCAGAATTGGGATACTGGACTCTTTTATCTGCCTTCTCCATGCTGAAGCGAGTCACATAGCCAAGCCTGAGGTTGGTGGGCAGGGGAGTGAGTACTTGCTGAGCAATAATCTAATCTCCACACCCCTTAAGACTGTGTGCCTTTGAGAACAGGGACCATTCTTATTTCTGCTCCAGCATATTATCCAGCATAGCTCAAGAAAACCTGACTCTCATTCATTCATTGAAATCCACTCCAGTGGAAGTCCACTTAGGCAAACTGGCATCAGAGTAGTCTGTTAGAAATGGGCGCTGGTCCCTGAGTGAGGTGTAGCAAGATGTAAAAGTCACAGTTCCCAGAACTGATTGCTGTCTGCGCCCATGCAGCCTTGTCTGGTGACCATGAATGTGTCAAGTATACAGCAATTTGGGGATCATTGGAAACCTGAGGACCCCCAAGATCTCTGTTGTGCTATTGATGAGCATACTGTGCTTTTGCCTGTCTCATATCCTTTCTTCAACGTAAACTTGGTCTGGGTGAAGCCTGTGGTGTCTCATGAGTTCTGCAGTTGGTGCGAACCCAGGCCATTGCTGCTAGTCAGGCAGAGAGAGCAGTGAGATCCTAACTAGTCCTCAAAATGGGAAAATCCCTTGTCGAAGATCACACAGTTCATTGTAAATACTCTTGATTGCCTCATCCTCTTCTCTAACAGGATTCTTCCAATTGCTGCCATAGGGGAAGGTGGATCCTACTCAGTTCCTTCACGGTGGTCTCCTCCCCCTACTGGCCAATGACACAGGAGGAGAGGTCCTTAGGGATGCCTGGGAAAGCAGTCATTTCTCTTTCATGAAGAGACCTTAGAAGAGATGGCATCTCTCTGCCCCTGGGCATCACTAGGTCTGAATGTGATACCTAGAAAACAGTGCCATCTTGGGAGCATGAGGGAGCAATCCTGAGAGCAAAAGTGGCATGCTGAGGATGGCAGAATGTGGAGGGAGACTCCTCTTGAGGTCATCATTAAGCTTCTCATCATAGGAGGCCTGGAGCTGCCCTACAACTAAGCTTCTTGTTATATGCAGAAATAGATTCCCTTGGCATTCCAACAAATGTGGGTCACTGTCTTCTCTTGTGTACAGCCAAGGGCGCCCTAACTCATGGGGTCAGTAAGTGCTGGCGCTGAGGAAGTAATGTCTTCCCCAGACCCCAAGAGGGTACCTGGCAGAGACACAGACCATACAGGACCAGGAATATCAGTCTATTGTCATGGGCTAATCTGGTCTGGGATATGGAATGGAGCCAGGCACCAGGGACAGAAAGTCACCACAAGGTCAACAACGACTCCTACCAATGGTGGGGGAAAGAGAGCAGAGAGGAGGCAGCCATCAATACAGGTAACAGTTCTTAATCTTATCAAGCCAGGCATCTCTGGTGGCATTCATTGGTACCAACCTGCTAGCCTAGCGTCATCCAACAGCACCTAGAAAACTCTGAGGTGATTATATGCAGTTTATTTAGGGAAAACATACTGGCATAATATTATGGCCTATGTGGGTTGGGGTGTGGTGGAAATTGGACAGGGACACTCAAAATGCATAGGCAACAACAATGCTAACCACTGAGGACTTTGGAGCCCCTCACACCATACCCAAGAAAGGACTGCCAAGTGGACCTACACTAAGGGCCAGCTCTGCATTAGAGAAAAACTATCGTTCCATTTCTCAGCATTTTTCCAACAACTTACACCTTGAATATCATCATGCAACATTGGACAGAATTGAAAAGTAGCTACCAGAAGTGGTGGTGCTTTTCCACAGGAACATTAGCCGTTAGTCAGGAATAATGGCCAAGTCACAGGGTGATGAGTTGAGTCAGTTGTTCCTGACACTTACATATTTGAGTCGCATGCCTCCTTTATTCTATAATGCATAATCCATGTTACCAAACACAGAGCTGGATGTGTGTATTGTAGGTATGCAATAAATTCTAGTTCCCTCTTCTTTTGAAGGCTACAGGTAAGATTTCTAGGGCTCCTTTTGAAGGCTATGCTAATTTGAGACATTCTTACCAGGCACTCCACACCAGCGTGGGTTACAGAGAATGCCGATGATCTATTTCTCAGGAAAGCTTCGAAAAGGACAGTTGCACATCTGTCTGAGATTTTTGCAGGCCAACAGGCCTGTCGACAGCCACGAGGATGAATGGGGTGACCAAAAAGGCCCCCACCATTAGCAGTCGCTGACTGATGAGAAAGGAGCGAGCTTACAGAGAAGGGCTTGAAAAGCTTCATTTCAAATGTGATCAGAGGCAGGGAACTGTTCTATAACCACAAGTTGCCCGGGGGGGGGGGGGGGGGGATGTTGGTCTTTCTTTTATACCTTGGTTTTTTATGCACATCAAGAGACATGCGGACAAGGTCAAGGAACTTCCTCAGACCTCTTCTACCTGCATCTATTATACTTCAGTCAGCCGAGGTATCTTTCCCGGACAGCAATCAAATTAAATAACCTAAGTATCCATGAATCACTTCTATAACTTGCACCAATTATAACCCTCAGCAAGTCTCCTTGAAATGGCTACAGAATAAATCCTTCTCTTTAAGCTGGGAAAGTTGGCATCTCCACTTTACCAAAGTGATGCTTTCCTCCTGCTATTTACATTTTTTGAAAGACTTCCTCCTTCCTTGGGTCCAGACAGAGTGTTGAATATTTGTTTGCCTGAGGATCACTTTGGCACATTGCAGAGTCAAAGGGAAGGTGTTCTGTGTGCAAAGGTTGCAAATTTCAAGTGCCCTCTCTTTAGGCTTAAGCCAGAGGACCTTGACTTAGTCCTAGAAATCTTACCTGTAGTCTGGTATATTCAGGGGAAAGGAAGAGTGAACTAGAATTTATTGCATACCTACAATGAACCAGGCACATTTGGTATATGCTTTTGTGGGTAATTTTCAAAAAAGAGTTAACTTCTTGCACAAGATAATTAATGCCTAGAATTTTTAGGCACCAACCACATTAAGAACTTTTCATAGATTATCTCAACTAACTCTTATATAAATGCTAAACAATAATTACTTCATTCATTCCCATTCCTGTTTCACAAAAGAAGATTTTGAGGCTCAGACAGATTAAGTGACTTGCCCAGATGTGTGGAAGGACTGGATTCAAATGGGGAAAACTGATGATAGGACCACAGGCTCCTGCTGGGTCCCCATACAACCAGTTAAGGGAAGAGCCCAGTTCCCTGCGTGTGGGTCTGACCTTACAGTCACATTCTTTCCACTGTATCACACTACATCTCAGAATGAAGATGATGCAGTTGCCTGGAAACAGAGATTATCAAATTTTGCCATGCAAATTCCAGATCCCGATCTCAAGGCATTGAATGGACCTGAAAGGCACATGGAGCCTTCCACACCCACCACTCCATGCCTCCCTTCCAGTACTTCTCTTTCCACGCCACTGACAGGCCCCTTTCCCATTCAGAAAGAGAGTGCTCAAGTCAGAAGGAATCAGAGAAAGGGGCATGAGCCAACTGGACTCCCACAGAAGGCCAGTAGCCTGGCCATTATTGCAATCCTTTGTCTTAGCCTAGAAGAGGCCATGATTCTTTAGCTTGGGCTGGGAATCAGAATCACTGTTTAATATATAGACCCCAAGGGTCTATCCAATAAAAGGATCTAACAATTGTAAATATCTATGCCCCTAACATGGGAGCAGCCAATTATATAAGGCAAAGAAACACATCAACAACAATACAATAATAGTAGGGGACTTTAACACCCCCTCACTGAAATGGACAGATCATCTAAGCAAAAGATCAACAAGGAAATAAAGACTTTAAAAGACACACTGGACCAAATGGACTTCACAGACATATTCAGAACATTCCATCCCAAAGCAACGGAATACACATTCTTCTCTAGTGCCCATGGAACATTCTCCAGAATCGATCACATCCTAGGTCATAAATCAGGTCTCAACCGGTAACAAAAGATTGGGATCCTTCCCTGCCTATTTTCAGACAACAATGCTTTGAAACTAGAGCTCAATTACAAGAGGAAAGTCGAAAAGAACTCAAATACATGGAGGCTAAAGAACATACTACTAAAGAATGAATGGGTCAACCAGGAAATTAAAGAGCAATTTAAAAAATTCATGGAAACAAATGAAAATGAAAACACACCTATTCAAAATCCTTGGGATACAGCAAAGGCAGTCCTAAGAGGCAAGTATATAGCAATACAAGCCTTTCTCAAGAAACAAGAAAGGTCTCAAGTACACAACCTTACCCTACACCTAAAGGAGCTGGAGAAAGAACAGCAAATAAAGCCTAAACCCAGCAGGAGAAGAGAAATAATAAAGATCAGAGCAGAAATCAATGAAATAGAAACTAAAAGAACAGTAGAACAGATCAACGAAACTAGGAGCTAGTTCTTTGAAAGAATTAACAAGATGGATAAACCCCTGGCCAGGCTTCTCAAAAAGAGAAGAGAAATGACCCTAATCAACAAAATCATGAATGAAAGAGGAGAGATCACCACCAACACCAAAGAAATACAAACAATTATAAGAACATATTATGAGCAACTCTATGTCCAGAAAATTAGATAATCTGGAAGAAATGGATGCATTCTTAGAGATGTATCAACTACCAAAACTGAACCAGGAAAAAATAGAAAACCTGAACAGACCTATAACCACTAAGGAAATTGAAGCAGTCATCAAAAATCTCCCAAAAAACAAAAGCCCAGGGCCAGATGGCTTCCCAGGGGAATTCTACCAAACATTTCAAGAAGAATTAATACCTATTCTTCTGAAACTGTTCCAAAAAATAGAAATGGAGGGAAAATTTCCAAACTCATTTTATGAGGCCAGCATTACCTTGATCCCAAAACCAGACAAAGACCCCATCAAAAGGAGAATTACAGACAATATCCCTGATGAACATGGATGCAAAAATTCTCAACAAAATACTAGCCAATAGGATCCAACAGTACATTAAAAGGATTATTCACCACGACCAAATGGGATTTATCCCTGGGCTGCAAGGTTGGTTCAACATCCACAAATCAATCAACGTGATACAATACATTAACAAAAGAAAGAACAAGAATCATATGATCCTCTCAATAGATACAGAAAAAGCATTTGACAAAGTAGAGCATCCTTTCTTGATCAAAACTCTTCAGAGTATAGGCATAGAGGGTACATACCTCAATATCATAAAAGCCATCTATGAAAAACCTACAGCGAATATCATTCTCAATGGGGAAAATCTGAGAGCTTTCCCCCTAAGGTCAGGAACATGGCAGGGATGTCCACTATCACGACTGCTATTCAACATAGTATTAGAAGTCCTAGCCACAGCAATCAGACAACAAAAAGAAATCAAAGGCATCCAAATCAGCAAAGAAGTCAAACTCTCACTCTTTGCAGATGATATGATACTTTATGTGGAAAACCCAAAAGACTCCACCCCAAAACTGCTAGAACTCATACAAAAATTCAGTAAAGTGGCAGGATATAAAATCAATGCACAGAAGTCAGTGGCATTCCTCTACGCCAACAACAAGACAGAAGAAAGAGAAATTAAGGAGTCGATCCCATTTACAATTGCACCCAAAACCATAAGATACCTAGGAATAAATCTAACCAAAGAGACAAAGGATCTGTACTCAGAAAACTATAAAATACTCATGAAAGAAATTGAGGAAGACACAAAGAAATGGAAAAACGTTCCATGCTCATGGATTGGAAGAACAAATATTGTGAAGATGTCAATGCTACCTAGAGCAATCTACACATTCAATGCAATCCCCATCAAAATACCAACCACTTTTTTCAAAGAAATGGAACAAATAATCCTAAAATTTGTATGGAACCAGGAAAGACCCCGAATAGCCAGAGGAATGTTGAAAAAGAAAAGCAAAGCTGGCGGCATCACAATTCCGGACTTCCAGCTCTATTACAAAGCTGTCATCATCAAGATAGTATGGTACTGGCACAAAAACAGACACATAGATCAATGGAACAGAATAGAGAGCCCAGAAATGGACCTTCAACTCTCTGGTCAACTCATCTTTGACAAAGCAGGAAAGAATGTCCAATGGAAAAAAGACAGTCTCTTCAACAAATGGTGTTGGGAAAATTGGATAGCCACATGCAGAAGAATGAAACTGGGCCATTTCCTTATACCACACACAAAAATAGACTCAAATGGTTGAAAGACCTCAATGTGAGACAGGAGTCCATCAAAATCCTAAAGGAGAACACAGGCAGCAACCTCTTTGACCTCAGCCACAGCAACTTCTTCCTAGAAACATCGCCAAAGGCAAGGGAAGCAAGGGCAAAAATGAACTATTGGGACTTCAGGAAGATAAAAAGCTTTTGCAAAGCAAAGGAAACAGTCAACAAAACCAAAAGACAACCGACAGAATGGGAGAAGATATTTGCAAATGACATATCAGATAAAGGGCTAGTATCCAAAATCTATAAAGAACTCATCAAACTCAACACCCAAAGAACAAAGAATCCAATCAAGAAATGGGCAGAAGACATGAACAGACATTTTTCCAAAGAAGACATCCAAATGGCCAACAGACACATGAAAAAGTGCTCAATATCGCCGGCATCAGGGAAATCCAAATCAAAACCTCAATGAGATACCACCTCACACCAGTCAGAATGGCCAAAATTAACAAGTCAAGAAATGACAGATGTTGGCGGGGATGCGGAGAAAGGGGAACCCTCCTACACTGTTGGTGGGAATGCAAGCTGGTGCAGCCACTCTGGAAAACAGTATGGAGGTTCCTCAAAAAGTTGAAAATAAAGCTACCATATGATCCAGCAATTGCACTGCTGGGTATTTACCCCAAAGATACAAATATAGAGATCTGAAGGGGTATGTGCACCCCAATGTTTATAGCAGCAATGTCCACAATGGCCAAACTGTGGAAAGAGCCAAGATGTCCATCGACAGATGAATGGATAAAGAAGAGGTGGTATATATATATACAATGGAATATTATGCAGCCATCAAAAGGAATGAGATCTTGCCATTTGCAACAACGTAGATGGAACTGGAGGGTATTATGTTGAGTGAAATAAGTCAAACAGAGAAAGACATGTAACATATGACCTCACTGATACGAGGAATTCTTAATTGCAGGAAACAAACTGAGGGTTGCTGGAGTGGGGGGTGGGGTGGGAGGGATGGGGTGACTGGGTGATAGACACTGGGGAGGGTATGTACTCTGGTAAGCACTGTGAATTGTGCAAGGCTGTTGAATCTCAGATCTGTACCTCTGAAACAAATAATGCAATATATGTTAAGAAAAAAAAAAAGATAGCAGGAGGGAAAGAATGAAGGGGTGGAAATCGGAGGGGTAGATGAACCATGAAAGATGATGGACTCTGAAAAACAAACTGAGGGTTCTAGAGGGGAGGGGGGTGGGAGGATGGGTTAGCCTGGTGATAGGTATTAAAGAGGGCACGTTCTGCATGGAGCACTGGGTGTTATGCACAAACAATGAATCATGGAACACTACATCTAAAACTAATGATGTAATGTATGGTGATTAACATAACAATAAAAAATTGAAAAAAAAATATAGACCCCAAGGCTGCACCCCACACACATACCCCCAATCAGTCATTCCACCATAGGCCATAGGCATCTGTCCTCTTTTACAATCTCCCCAGGGCTTTGGGTGATTTTTTTTTCCTCTATAATTTTGCATTATTTGAATCTTTCACAGTGAAAATGGAATCAGCTACTCTTTCCATAATAAAATAAACAAATAACAGTGCCGCACGCACGTGTGTGTGTGTGTGTGTGTATTCGAGATCTCAAATACCCCATGCTGTTCCATCTATTCCAAGATGTTGCTGCTCAAAATTCTCACCCCATTTCTTCTTAAGTCTCTTAATGAAAATCAAAGCAATACTATCTTCCCTGACAAGAGAGACCAAAGACAGAGAAAAGACTTACAATAAAAGGGAATTAAGATGAGGCTTAAAATGCAGGAAATAGCACAGCTTGTGAAGTCAGGAAACCCCAGGTTTGAATCCTGCCTCGCCTTTCTTGCTAACCCAGTGATCTTAGACAAATAGTTCAGTTTCTCCAAGGTCCACTTTCCCTCTCAGATAATATTCTCTGTCCTGTAGGACCACAGTGAGTGTGACACAGGGGTAGCATCTCTAATGTAGACTTGATACCAACAAAGGGTGGCTGCTATTGTCATTAATTTCACTGTTATCAAAACTAATATTTTATGAGCACTGATGACCTTTCACTTCCAAGAAATGAATGGGAAGAAAGAAAAGAAATGTCAGGAGCCTTTGAATGACTAAAACGGGCAACTTAGAAAGTGTTCGGGTACATAAGCACTGCAGGTGGCCACAGACACTTCTCCAAGCTCCTCTTGAGCTATCTGATCCAGTTCCTTTAAAGCTGAGAGTTCACAAAGCAAGGTGTTCCTCCCATCGATGGAATACAACCAAGTAGCACTCAATAACACAATTTTATCTCCCTTCTCCTTTTAGAGCTGCCTCAGGAGAAGACGATCAACCACTCTTCCACTCGCCGGGTAATTTTTGTGGAAGAAAAGCAACATCCAAAACTGGAAGGAGCTTGTTTAACTCTCCAAAGAAAGAGGCATTGTGATCTTTTCGTGTTTTGCGGCATGAGTAGCATCAGATCATATCAAGCGGAGAGTATAATGGCATTGGAGAGAGGCAAAGAGAAGCAGTCGGAAGTTTCCATCTCCACGTGGATTAACAGTGGGAATTTGTCTGTTAATGTCATCTCATCATATCTTGACAAAAAGGGGACATCCTGGGAGCTCCCGCTGGAGACAGATTCAGAGGAAATCACTCTGATGGATGGCAGTGGGCTCCAGGAGCACCTGTGGAAAGCCAGCTCTGAATAGCAGGAGCAGGAAATAATAAGGAAGGAATCACAAGACAAATTGCAACATGAAAGAGCATCCTTTAAAAAAAAAACTAGAGCTTCTGTAAAAATGACATCAAACAAATTGTTACAAAACAGAAAACCACAGTCAATTTAGTTCGCCGTGGAAAAGTCCTAACAGCCCAAAAGGTCCTGCTCTTTGCCTGGAGCTCATCCTCCAAGACAGAATGTACTCCTGGCAGCTCCTCACCTCTCCAGGTTTACTGGGGGGCATGGAGATTTCGGTAAAGCTGAGTGCCTGCCTCAGTGTCCCCCAGTAGGTAAGAGAATGCCCAAGTACCCCTCTGGTCCTCTTCCCTATTTGTTCAGACTAGCTCATGCCCCAAAAGGGGTTCATCTGAACACAGAAATGTTCAACTTGTAGTGCAGGTCACCAAGCACACATGGCCTCTTCACATAAGGGGCTGAGGAAAGAATGTTCTAGGTGATAGCTAACAGCCCCCAGGAAGAAAGTGCGGATACCAGGGACAAGGCCAGGGATTGGCAAGAAGAATCTCAACCAGGTCAGTCACCATGGCCATGGGTAATCACAGCCTTCCAGTGGCTTCCCTATCTTGTTTCCCAGAGGAAGGGGCAGGGACGGCTTGCTCTCCTTTGATCTTAAACTTGCTCATACACGTGGCTCTTCACTGCAGAGGACTCTGGAAACAGGCAGCTTCTTCCTAAGGTAGGAGCTCATGATAACCCAGTGACTGCTCCACAGCAGGCATAAACTCCAGAGGATGGCAAGTTTTCATCTAAAATCCTATGGTACTAGATATTAGTTGAAGACGATAGGATAAAGTTAACGAATCCCACTTCAACTTTTATGAAGGCAGTATGGGGTCAAGTGGAGAGGTTTAAGAAAAAAAAATTTTTTTAATTGAAATGGACTTAGCAAAACTGACCCTAAATAATCCCAAATGGTATGCTCTGGAGGAAAGAGCAAAAGTTACCTGGCTTTGTGGAAAGGGTTCTTTGCTTTCCTTGAGTCCCGAGGTAGATTTATTAGACACAGAGGGACACAATAGAACAGTGGGTCCCATTTCAACTCTACCAAGCCTTATGCTGTGTTGTTCTGCCCCCCAAAGATCCTCCAAGCCCCCAAGGGGAGAAAGAAGTACATAAAAAGGGCAAAGCAACATGCCAGCCATGTCTGGGACCACACAGGGTATGTGTTGGTCGCTGGATCGAGAGCTGTCCAGAAAGCCCTCTGTGGGCCCAGACAGGCAGTCTCCTCCACAATGTAAGGTGGAGCCATTATGTTGTCCTGTAGAACTGTCAAAATCCATGCAAGAGGGTGCCGTTAGGGGCTAACCATCACTCTCTCCTGCCTCTAGCTAGGACAGCCTAACCTTGGAGGAGCAAAATAAGAATATTGTCTATATCAGCTGAGAAATATCCTTATAAACAACTTTTCAGGGAAGTGGTAAAAATGAGTCTGAAAAAATCATTGGCATAACAGATGTATGCCAGGAGATCTCAGAAAAATAACTGTAATGTCATTTCTAATGGCCTTGCACAAGTGGGGAGAAAGGCTTAGAGGCCCCTCCACCATGTTCTGCCCAGGGAAGGGGAGGTGGCAGTGGCCCAGGGACCCCCAGGGTCTTGGGGGGTGCGTTCCAGCTGCCCTTCGCAGAGCCTGCTGATGGCACCACTGGGTTTCATGCGGTGCCTGCAGAGCTCAAAGATTTCTTCCTCACGATCTTCTTTGTACACATAATAGATGGGCTTTGTAAACAAACTCTGAAAGATGGTGTTTATAGGACTTTCTTTAAAAATTCTTCAAGGATATATCAACAACCATTTGAGCAGAGACAATTTGAGAGAGTCAACTTGCTTTGTTCGCCAAGTATCTTCTCACTGTTAGCTTTGATCTGCATTTGTATTTGTATGCTCAAGGGCCCCTCCTCCATTCAGGACAAAGCCTCGGAAAACTATCAGAAAAATCTGACAGCAAAATATCCTGTGCTCTTTTCAAAAGTAGCTCATTTTAAGAATGCCTTATCTTGAGGTTGCCCTGCAGTGAAATACACAATCCAGGGTCTTTGGGGGAGAGAGCTTGACATAGAGGAAGAAGGGCTCAGCCAGCACCCCCAGGTCCATTTACTGAGTAGCCTTCTCTCTCCAGGGGTACGGGTTAGAATCTAGATCACAGATGGCAGGGACAGCTTACTCACCTCTGAATCCCCAGCACATGGCCATGTACCTAACCCATAGTAGGTACTAGAAGAAAGTAAATGAATGAATGAATGGATATGTCAACTAAATGGGGATGATAAATAAAGGTCCTGTCAACCTCACCAGATGACCGTGAGCAGCGGCAAGGATGATAAGCCTACATTCATTATTGCATCTTCCGGGCAACCTCTACAGGTCTACCCCTTTGTTTTGAATTCAGTGTTCCATATGACAACGTACACATTGATGGAGTCCATCTTGGCTCACGGACTCAACTTCTTGGAGGGCAGGGACTGGTGATGCCTACCTCTGTGTCCTCATGCCAGGTACCGATGCTCAGGGGTGTTGCTGAGAGTGCACCCCTGAAAACATCTCTCTGAGCCCCAATCCTGGTGGTCAGTTCTTGGGCCCCTCGGCTACTAGGGCATCAGTGGAAACTGACTTGCCCCTGAGCAGCAGTGGTAAAAAATTAAGTTAATTGTCTTCATTAGGAAATGTTGGGTACACGAAGGAGAAAATGTGGGCCCTAAGAGCATGTATAATGAGGTCCCAAAGTTGGAGGTGGGGGGGCAGTGGCAGTGCCAGGGAAGATTAAGCTGATTGTACTGGGCAGAGGGCGGAGGAGCTCGGGTTGTTAGCACCCCAACTTCTCAGCATCGTTAATGCCTATTTCCTTCAACCGCTAAAGAGATCCCTGCTCCCTGGCAGTTAGCAGAGGAGTTTGTCAAGATGAGAAATCCACTCGGAAACATTTTACATCTTCCACACAATTGGCTCATTCACATGTAATTGTGCCAGAAGCAGAAGCATGCAAGTACTCCCTAGGCATCGGGAGGCGGTTTCTACCCAGATCCTGACAATAGTTGCCAGGGTTTCTGCATTACCTTGATTTCCACAAAAGTAAAAGGCTAGCAGGATACCCTGGGACCTTCAACAAAGCAGGAGATACTTAAATACATTGTTCACCATCAACAAGAAAAGGTATTTCCAGTTTCATATTATCTTTCTCGGAGGAAAAAAAAAAAAAGCTTTCTTATTTTCAAGGCCTTAGTGATGTGTGTGGCCAAATAGAGGCATCTTCCACATCAGGGTTGGCTAATACATGGCCCTTAAATCACCAGCGCTCCCTTCGGCATCCAGAATAGACACTGCTTACCGGTTACTGCATACTAAGACAGCCTCAGAATCCTTCTCAACACCACGTTTCAGGCAGTCATTCCAATCAAGTGCTATTCATGATTGAGATTTGCCACTGCTATTCTAGATGCTCCAGGAGCCAACCTCATTGGCCTAACCTCCTGTTGCTCCCCATATGTGGCTGACGTTTTTTCCCGCCCTTTCTTCCACTAACAGAACCTTAATTTACTTCAGGGAACCATCCACCCTCCCCACTTGCAAATCAATAATTCCACCCCTATCTCTGGAAGCAGGCACATGGGTTAGGCCCAGCTAGTCAGAACACTGAATCCCTCCAGCCACAGAGATGATACCAGGGATGCCCACAGGTTCTAACCTGGTCCAAAGAGACTCAGTCTCAGGACTTAGACCAGGACCACCAGGAAAAGGGAACATTTTTTTTACTTGTGGACCTGAGCTCATGAAACTAAGCCCTCAGCCACAGGGAGAAAACCTGCCCCAAAGCGATACCAAGTCTGAGATCCTTACAAATGAGTGAGAGAGGGCATTTGAGTCCCTGTGAGTCCCTGTGAATCATGACATCATCTGTTTCTCTGTCTTCTGATGTTCTTGCTTTGTCTTGTTTGCCACTTTCAAATATACAATGCAGTATTATTAACTATAGCCACCAGGCTGTACATTACATCCTCAGGACTTATATATTTTATAACCGAAAGTTCATACCTTTCGACACCTTCACTCATTTCACTATGCTCTGCCCCACCCACCTTGCTTTCGGAAAACATCTCCTGATCTGTTTGAACCTAGATCTATCTCTGCCCTTTTCAGTTATATGAAGCAATGAGATGCAAGCTGGCTTGAGTTGAGTTTCTGTCGTTTGGAACCAAAGTAACCCCCATGGACGTAATCACCTACTTCAACAGGATGCTGACACACACTGCCCCTGGAGGAAGTAGGCATAAAACTGAAGTTAACAAAGAAGAGATGTAGATGGAGGACACTCACTAGTGGTGGCTCAGAGCTGCCCTGTGGTGCCATTCCTGGGTACAACCAGGTCTCCAGGCACTAGCAGGCCTGGCCCTGGGGCTTTGATTTGCCAACTCAGCCTCCACAGACACAAGTTGGAAAAGCAAGCCCAGGACCTGTGAACTCCTCCCCCAGCCCACTGCTTGAACCATACTTCACTCTCCTCTGGAAATCCCCAGGTCTGCCCTGCCATGCACCTTCCATTTTTCCCTCTATATCAACCTTCAGTACCATCTTCCTGCACCGTTGGGTCTCGCCAGTATCCATAATTCGCCCTCTCCCTCTGACTCTACAACTGCAGGGTTTAGCATCCCCTTCAGTGGTGAAAAGTCTCCACTGAGCTGACCTAGTTCCTGAAAAAGGATCTTGACACAAGTCCATACTTTCTAATTCATTCAGCCTGCAGATGAAGGCAGATTAGGGTTTCGCTGCATATCAAGGCTATCTTGTGGATATAGGTGAGTTTTCTTCTGAATCTTTGTTCCTCTTATTATAGAAGCCATAACGCTGCCAACATTCTCCTTGTTAAGCAATATTGAGGGTTAAAATATGAATCAGGAATAATCACAAACGCATTATTTATAATTCAGACATTCTGGGTATTATACCAAGAAAATACACATATTTCAGGTGGTAAATCCCTCTTCTTTTCCAGAGAGCTCACATTTCAGTGATCATACCAAAGGGGACATTTGGGCTCATTTCTAAGCTTGTGCCAAGAGAAACAAAAGAGTGCAATTTAGCTCCCACTGTTAATAACAGATGCCCCCTTCTGGATACTTTGTCAAACCTCTTAACAAACACATGTGTCCTGCTCACTGCTTGGCTCTATCGCTTTTCTGGCTCTCACTGGAATGCATTTCATGCCTAAGAGAAAACACATCAGCAAGAGAAAGACTCCAACATCTCTATAAACCAAACAACTCTAACAAATCCCATGGAGAGTTGTTTCCCTTGACAGCTTTCAAGGAATCTCTGGAAATTCATTAATTTTTAGGAACTAGTTTCCAGCAGGACCTAAGCCATTTACAAAGGACCAGTTATATCATTGTCCTCTACCTAGAAACTGCCCGTTCAAGCAAGAACAGTCATGAAACCATTTCTAGGGATGGTAAGCCTGTCCTCCAATTCAAGGTGTCTTTTTTGTCTCCTTTCTCAATTCCCTCATAGCTAGCTCACAGAAACCCTCCTTCCTTCCTCTGTCCCCACTTCGCCTTCTTGTCACAAACCTGCACGTGTGCTGCTTGCCAAGTGCTTCAAGCTGGATAGTTGTCTGTCGGGAATTGTCACTACCTCTACTCTGCTAAGTTCTCCCATATGGCACAGGGGCAGAAGGTCACAAACCATATGTCCCAGATTCGCTTGCCAGCATTGTTCACTTTTCACATCTTCCAGCGAGCAACAATCCTGAACGATTTGGAAGGTGGGAAGAGGCGGAAGCTATCACCTCTCCAGCAAGCAGGGAGGCATGAGGCTGTGGCAGACACGAAGCAGGAGTCTCTGGGGCAGCTTCTAGAAACTCTCCTGTGAATCATGCCCTTCCGTGTGAAGCAGCTGAGATTATCAGCAACTGTTTCTTGTGCTCACATCCCCGGAACTCACTGAGCTCTGCCTGAGGTTATGAATCAGCCGGGCGGGGGAGGGGTTGCAATGCAAGGTTTTGGAAATAGAACTTGAACATTCCCTTATAAGTGAAGCACCTGGGTGAGGACTTTGCAGAGAGTCCATACAGGGAAGACTGAATGTCCGGACAGGAGAGGAGGGACCTCTTCTGCTGAGAAGGAAAGCTCAACCAGCAGGTTCAAACCGTGCCTGGAAAGAGAGAGGGGTCAAAGGTACACATCTGCATTGCTTCCTGAGCCATAACCAATGGTTTGCCTACATGGATGAAGGCTTTTGGAAGGAGTGGGATCAGGGAAGCAGTGGCAATGAGCTCTGAGGAGCAGGTAGAGAGATGAACCTGTCAGAATGAGCAGAGTCTGAAGATACCTGTATTCCATTCAACTATTTACCAAAGGACACCTACTACAGACACTGTCTCTATAACCAAGCAGAGAACGGAATCCAACCTTGACAAGTCAGCCTCTTTCCCAGCTCCCCCAGCTCCTGAGCTAGGTGGCTAGGACATAGATTGAAATTATGCCTCAGTTCAACAGCACAGATCTCTGCTGGCTATTACGATTGCCAAATACCCCACCTGCCAAAACCAGAGATGGAAACCATGTTCACAATATGGCATCATTCCCTAGAGAACTAGCCAGACACCTGGTGGCAGTTAGATTATATTGGGCCTCTTCCAATGAAGGGTCAGCAATTTGTCCTCACTAGAATAGACTTGCTCTGGATTTGGATTTTCCTTCTTTGTCCCCGATGTCTCTGCTGGACTGTCATCCCTGAACTTACTGAATGCCTTTGTTATTATCATAATGTTGCTTCCACATAACATTGCTTCTCGCAAAGAAACTCATTTCAGCAGAATGAGTAAGGCAATGGACTTGTGCCCTTGGCATTCACTGTTCTTACTGTTTCCCCGTTATGTAGAAACAGCTGACCTTCTAGAAAATTGCAGTGGCCTGTTAAAAACTCAGTTATGGCACCACCTCAAAGACACTGCCATGCAGAGTCAGGAAGCAATACAATAAAATGCAGCATATGCTGTGAACCAGCAACCAATACAGGATTCTTTCTCTGACAGCCAAAATGCAAATGTGGAAGACCTAAGCAATGAAAGCAGGAGTGGCCACCCTCACTGTTATTCCTATAACCAACTGGCAAATTTTTTTAAAGATTTTATTTATTTATTTGAGAGAGAGAGTGCATGAGCAAAGGGGAGAGGCAGAGATACGGGGAGAAGCAGGCTCCCCGCTGAGCAGGGAGCCCAATGCAGGACTCAGTCCCAGGACCCTGGGATCATGACCTGAGCTGATACAGACACTTAACTGACTGAGCCACCCAGGTGCCCCTCAACTTGCAAAACTTTTCTTCACATCTCTGTAACTTTGGAGTCTGCTGGTTTGGAAGTGTTTGTTCCCAAGGCAGTCATGTGTTCACTGGAGGGAAACAACAATTGTGCCATTGAACTTGAACTTGAGATGGCTACCTGGTCATTCTGAGCGCCTCCTTCCAAAGGGTATTTGGAACAGTTGGTGGAAAAAAATAAATTACAAATACCAACAATGGTCTCATAACCTGCCGCATCGACAGTGGCTGTAACAACTATGCATATCCCTCTATTATTATTTATATATTTGTATATATTAACCAATTTTCTTTTCCATCTACCATTCCCTTATTATTTTATATGTGTTGTGATGTTCATTTAACTTTATAATTTAGTCTTTAAATGATAAGATATTAAAAGACAATTGTGATTGGTTGGATGGGCCATGAGTATCCCTCAGCCAGGTATACTGTGGCATCCATGGCTTAGTTTCTCCTATTTCATGGAAAGAATGAGATCACCTTCATTGTAAGAGAGTTGCGTCATTATTACATAGAAGCACGATGTGTCTGTTGTCCTTGTTCTGTGGAAGTTTTAACCAGAGCAGAGGTATGTTCATGGATGCTGAGGAGGCAAAGAGGTGGTCCGTGCTGGATGGCAACAGAGGCACTCAGCACTGTCCCTGTCCTCTTCACCTCCACCCTGCAAAGCAAGGCCTCAATGTCTGAGAACCACACTTCTCAAACTCTCTTCAAATACTCTTCCCCTTAAGACTGCCAAGGAGAGGCACACTCCCAAGACTGGGAAGGCAAAAGAGTGAAGGGATTTGGTTATTGGCAAACAGGTTTTGTCTTCAGCTCCCAAATAAGCCTGAGCACAGAACATGACTTCCTTATCTCTGGCTTTAATGAGAACTTAGAAAATACTTTCCTGATTAAATGGATGAATAAATAAATAACCAAATGGTTATATAATGGATGGATGGTTGGATGGATGGAAGGATGGATTCATGAAAGGAAGTTGAGGCAGAAAATATACCATATATTCAAGAAATTTGATGTTAGAAGGAAAATTTGAATAAAAATAAGCATAGATGCATCAATTGATGCCTTTGGTTTTAGCTATAAATGAGAGAACATCTAAAATTAAAAGAACATTGCAACCCAAAAGAGAAATCCACGAAGAGGAGAAATTCAAATGTGCTAGAGAGGATGGTGATCACTATTAATGTAAATTCTCAGACTACATGGGAAAATGTGGGCTCCACAGGGAAAGGCCAAACAGAGACTTGGGATTTGGGGAGAGATCTGCCTACTGACCTTTAATACAGCATCACTATTCTAGATGCATTCTCCGTGTTGACACGAAAACTTAGGGAATCAGGTCTGGGCTCCATAAAAGAAAGAACTTTTTAGCCAGTAGAGACAATCAGCCATGATAGTGGGAGCCTCTGTCCACGAGAAGCAATTTTCCAGATCAGCTAGACGGCCAGATCTGGAAAATTCTATAAAAAGGATCCTTGGTCTGGCTGAGAGCTAGACAAAAATTCTCAAACCCTTTCCAAACAACCTCCAGGTTGCTTTCTCCCCTCCTGGGGTCAATGTGATGTTTAGAACTGGCCAGGACACAGAGGCTTACCTGCAGGAAAACTTCAGATATGCTGCCAGCTAGGAGGGCAGCTATTTTGGGGCAAGGGACCCATCCCCACACTCCTCAATTCACCACACAGAAGTAGTTGCTTACTCTGCACATGCAGGAGGGGGTCGAGAGGAAGAGTGTCTGCTAAATAAAGCAGTCTAATTAATAAAGCAACTGTCAAGTGCCTGCAATGCTAATTTCATCTAGTTGGCTTTTCACACACGCCCCAAATAGGCCACCATGTCTCCAAAAGTAAAGTCATTTCTAAATTATCCTTTTAAGAGGAAGACAAGTGCACAAACTGGAGGGAGATGAGGACGCTGGAGGTTGAAAAGGTATCTGAAATTCAGAGTTTGTGCCTCTGATCTTGCTTTTTCAAAGATAATTTCAGCCCTGCACCACCCCCTGAGGCTGAAGAACAGCAGTGGAAGTGACAACTCCCTGCCTCATGCTGGAAACCCTTCTACAAATTGCATTCAGATTTGAATTCAAAGGTGTCCTGCTGAATGAACCCTCCAGCAGAGCCAGAGTTTAAATGCCTAATGGCACTCTTATTTTCTTTGAGCTAAACGGGTCTCTGGATTTCCAGCCACTAATTGTAAGCCCTGAAAGGAGAGGTGATCCTGGCAGAGGTTCTGGTTTCAGACCAGCTCTGGGTTTCAATCCCAATTGTACTGCTTTCCAGCTGTGTGGACTTAGGCAAATTGCTCAGTGTCTCTGAGCTCTCATTCTTCATTTATGAAGCAGGGACAGCAGTACATTTCGGCAGAGTTGATGCAACGATTAAGTGAGATAATGTGTGTAAAGTTACAAATACAGAATAGGCTCTCACAAAAATACTATTTTATCCACCCATCGAACCTTAAAATCATTGATGATTTGAAATCCAAAGGTCTATTTTGTTTCCCCCAAGGACTGACCTTTCTTCAGTGGTTCTTGGCATCTATGAAGTGTTATGGTTGATAACTGTCGCTCATTTATTCATTCAGCAAACATTCAGCAAACGTTCAGCAATTAACGATTAACATTAATCAGAACCAAAGACGTGCCACGCCTGTGACTCAGGCTGTGGCTCTAGAAGTAAATAAGACATATGTCCTGCCCTCAAGGAGTCCATGCCACATCTTTATCTAGGCCAAACAGAAAAGTTGCATCACTTTGTTATTGTCATAAGAGCCACTTGGGGTCCTGCTATCCCTGGACTTGTAACTATTAGTGTTGTCCGGTAGCTGGCTTCCGGCCCCTGAGACAGGGCTACATTCGGATTCAAATGCAGTCATTGAACCTGCAGACTGACGAATGCTTTTTCACCAAACTGACAACTAAATCGAAGGTGTTTCTGGACCATGTGTGGTGCGCAGGTTTTCAACACGGCACATCCACAGCCCCTGAGCAGGGTTACTGTGGGGTGTTGGCAGAGACCCGAAAGTGTTTCCTTTCCATCTCCTGCTGAGTGACTCGTTCATTTATTCCCTAGTCAACAAGCATCTCTTGAGCACCTACTAAGTGCCAGACACAACGGCAGGTGCTGTGAAGACAGAAAAGAGATTGATGGTCCCTGTGCCTCAGGATCTCACAGTCTTATGGGGCAGACACATAGGTAAGACACAGAGGTAGATGGGACAATGCCTTGGACCCTACGGTGGGGAGCAGGAGGGCACAGGGGAGGGCTCCCCACACCCAATGGGGGCCATCAGATGATGCATCATGACCGCAGTGAGGTGAGCCAAGTCTGGGATACAGACCACAGTGAAAGATGAAAGGATCCTCAAGTGTATAAGCCAAGAGGCATGAAACAGGGCAAGACTTTGGGATGATGCCCTTTGGCTGCTCCAGAGTCTGAATGTAGAGGTGTGGCAAAGGGTAATGAGGAGAAGTAGACATAAATGAGATCACTTATTTCCTCTAGACAGCCCAAATGCGTGCCCCTATGTAAACAGTAATTAAAACAAGGAAAAATCTATGTCATTCTTTTTAGCAGATGGCCCACAAATAAAAGACCTGGATGACTGTAGTAGGTGAGCCCTAGATTCTTGGTTGAATCCTTACCTACACACTTGGGACCCACCCTGTAGTGTAGGGCAGGGGGCTATGGTCTACCTAGTAAACTCATCTTGAATCCAAGAAATGTTTAATGCCCATGGCATCTGTAGCCTCCCCAGGGATCGTCTACCTATACCAGCTCCTTCTCAGAATACACTGGTCACCATTACTCCCACCAACCCACAGCTAACATCCCTGGATCCCTCTCCTGGTGCTGCCACTCTGGGCTCAGAGGAAGCTAGCACCTTGTTTGTTGGTCTGGCTGTCACCTGGATTTTCATCACCAATTTTTTGACTCCTCAGTGCAAACCCAGCACAGCTTCGGGGAGGGGCAGAATGTAGGGAAAAGTGCAGGGGCTCTGGGGACAGAGTCTAGCTTTCCCATGCACTGTCCAAGTGACGTCAATGTGAAGCTAGGCAGGGCTCTTTGCAAATCCAAACCTCATTTTCCTGCTACGTAAAGTGGGGATATTAATATTTTTCTGGAGGGCACGTTGGGAAATGCCACCACCCTGCAAGCTCCTGGGAACAGGACTTTGTCCTCCTTTCTTCCATAGTTCTAACCACTAATGATTATCTGGCAGATGGAGAAAAAGCATGAAATATTTAGGAATAACTGAACAATTGTATGCCAAGTGCCTGACAGAGCAGAGAGGATGCTCTGACTTGGATCCTCCTCCCAAGACCACATTTTTCTCATCCAAGCCAGGTGAGATGCTTCTTTGCAAAAGGCCCACCCAGCTTCTCTAACAGAAAACCTTTAACTAGTCCTAGGTGTGGCAGGCAGATGAAGTGCACACACCAGAAACAACAAACCCACGTCCACCGCAGGGGTGGACCCCGTGCTCACATCCAGCTGCATCCTTCAGACAAAATTTTAAGTCTTTGTTTTGCAATTAGATTAAAACATGTTGGCTGAGTGAACAAGTGATTAAATTTAGCCAGGGAAACCATGAGAAAAAAAATCATGCATCGCACTCATCCCAAAACTTTGCACACATTATCCCACAAGGTAGACAACGGAGTACCTTTCAATGCCATCTTTGACTGACATGGAAACTGAGGCTCAGGCAGGTCACGTAAGTAATAAGCAGTAGAGCCTGGCACAGAATCCACACCTCCTGCTCCCAGAGGTTGTTCTTTCCTCCATGGGCATTGAGCTGTCCCATCTACAGCCCTTCCATAATCTAAGCATTGTTTAATTTGAGCCCAGCAACAGGATGCCTGGGTGGCTCAGTGGGTTAAGCATGCTGCCTTCAGCTCAGTTTTTAATCCCAGGGTCCTGGGATCGAGTTCTGCAGCAGGCTCCCTGCTCAGTGGAGAGCCTGCTTTTCCCTCTGCCCCTCCCCCTGCTCATGCTCTCTCTCTCTCTCTCTCAAATAAATAAATAAAATATTTAAAATAAATAAATTAAAGAAAATGTTTAATTTGAGCCCACCAAGAAAGAAAATAGCATTTTCTAGGGTCAGTAGTTCTGCATATCATGTAGATATCGCTTTTCCCTTTCCCCTTTAAAATCCACGCCAAGATGGTTTTCTGCCAGCTGAAAGTACTAGCTCCCCGTTCAATAGGGAATCTTCTGTAGAAAAGAACAAATATTTAAGATGGGGTATTTTTTCTTCCCTTCGAGCAGAGCTAAGCAGGGGATAAAGACGTGTTATAATCTTCCTCGTTCATATGCGAGGAGGAGAGTTTGGATCTACATTCTTGTAAACCTGGAAGAGTCAGATAACTGACATTTCTTAATCCAGGGGCTCAAATTTCAACCAAATGTAACTTTTCTATGGTGGAAGATAGATGTGGCATCCAGAAGTACTATTACGGGATGTAGAGAACAGGAAAAGTTCGGTTTGTACTTCCACGGCAATGAGCAGATACCTGACTGGACGCCAGGATACCAGGAATTACGAATCCAGTGGGACAGGATTTTTTTTTTCTGGAGCAATGGATGAGTGACATCAGTACCACTGTGACTCGGGAGAGACTGTGTGCGCCCTGATGTCACAGAAGGAAAACCAGACATAAAAATCTAGTATAAACATTCGAGGCCAAGACTGAAGTGAAGGCGGAAAGGTTACTGTTGACAATGTGGATATAAAAATATCAATCTGCAATATAATTATAAATAAAACGGTTGTTAACTTTTACAATGCCTATATATATTTATGTAATGTCAAAGCTTACACACCGTCAATCTTTATATCAACTTTTATATCGGCGTTCTGTGAAAAACACCATATTTCCTGGCGCTTTTTGTAAAATAATAGAGAGGCTGTGGTCATAACCATCCTTCAGATGCATAGACGGGGTCTGTGCATGTGTAAATGGTCCGTGCGCTGTGTACACAGGCATAAAGAACTCACCGGAGACACCACATATGGCCAGAGCAGCATTGCCACTTTGACCTTTAGCAGAAACAGCATGAAAATATTATCCCTGGATCCACACGCTTCACCCCGCCCCCAATTTGGGGATGTGGGAAAGGAGAAACAGATGCCCCGAGCACTTCCCGTAGTTATCACTGGGCACAAAGAATGCCTGGCCTGGAGCCGGAGAGGCTGATTTGAAGTCCAGACCCACCCCTAGCCAGTTTGGTAATCTTGAAGCAAATCAAACATTTGCTTTATATCTCTCTTCATAACAGACATTGGAGTGTATGTGGAAGATGAAATCCGAAATCATGTGAAAGACTTTTTGAGACACTCGACCAGAAATCATGCGTCGGGATAAGGGCTATCCCACTCAAAGATGTAACCTGAGAAAGTGGTTCAATTATTCCAAGGACAAAATTGTCACCAGCATTTGAAGACCTGACCCCACCACTTACCAGCTGTGTGACGATAAGCCAGTCACTTAATCCTCTCTGAGACTCCATGTCATCATTCATAAAATGAGATCAGCGATATCCATGGAATGAGAAGGTGAGGATTAAAAATCTGTGAGTAGCACAATGTCGCCTGTGTAGTAGATGGCTACTTCTCCTCTTCCTTCCCATCTAGTTCATTTATGAGTTACACAGGGAAAATCTTCATCCTATCTGTCCAACGCGTCAGCCATGATGTGTTGTTATGAGGATCCCATGACAGAACAGATGTGAAGACATTTTGAGTATCTCATTTATCCCACACATTGTCTCTGGTGTTTTTTTATGAAAGATACTGTAGCAAGAGTAAGTAAATGTGTTGTGGAGACATAATTATCAATATCACACCATCACGAGAGAGGGAGGAAACCTTTTTCTGCCCACTTCATCTTTTAACCTTGGTCCACAAAGAAGACCATTTGTACCCCCTCTTCCTACATAGTGAAGTTCTGGGAAACACTTTCTACCTGCTCTGTCCTCACTCCAATTTGCTCTTCTCCTTGAGAAAAGTAACAGTGAAAACATGGATTTTTGAGACTTCTCCAGCCAGCCAGTGGCAAGGAAATAGAGCCAAGAGGAAGGGGCAGGCCCGCCTTCTCCCCCAGCTACGGGCGCAGCAGGCGAGCTGAGTGATATGAGGGTCATGTCTACAAGACAAGCCCGGGTGTGCCCGCATGTGGCAACAAGGGGCACAAGAACGACCCTGCAGATGTGAATGAGGAGGCTGAGGTGGGAACCCTGCCTTTGTTTGGCCAGTTCTGCCTCAGTACTTGGGCATGGCCTCTGGGGAGCCTGGACTCACTGGCGGACAACACCAAACTCACAGTCTCTGCCACTCACTCATCACCAAAGGCTGGATCCAGGTTGGGGTGTGGAAACCACATCTTGCCTGAGGCCTAGAGTCTGTTCTCCACATAGGTTTGACCTGAGCTTTGCTTTCAGATTCCTGGGAATGGCCCAGGTAAAAAAGCTGCATGTCACTTTCCTTTTGACCATGGAACACTCTAAACCCCTAAGAGTAAACAATTAGTTTAGGTGCCTAAAAGGGATGACATGAAATTTTATTATAATTGCTTACAGGCCCTATGGTCCTCAAACCGTGGTCCTTCGACCAGCAGCCTCAGTCACCTGGAAAATTACCTGGCGTACTGAATCAGACAGCCCGGGCATGGGGCAAGAGACAGTCTGTGTTTGAACAAGCCCCACAGGTGACTCTGAGGCATGCTCAAGCTTGAGACCCCAAATCACACAAACCCAAATCACCCAATCGATCAATTTTACCAGGCCTGCTATGTACTACAAACAAAGCCTCAACACACTTTTCAGGGTACAGGCTGCCATAAGATGAGCCCCCAGCCACACCCCAGCACATAGATAAATACATCTCCTTATACAGGAAGTACATATTTGCAAGGTACTGAATTCCTACGTGGTAACCATCTCAGCAAATGTCCATGGGAAAAATGCCCTGATGACATTTTCCCACTACTAAGGATTGCTCCATCATTTATGCTTAACAGAAACATCATTGTAGAATAGCAGGTAGAAGCCAGAAGCTTTACAGCTAAAGTAAGTGCTCATCACATTTTGTCTTCTTCACCATCTCCCACCTGTTGTCTCCTCCTAAATGCACATGCACATGCAAGTGTGCTCACACCTACAAACACTCTGTGGGGACAAGACGCCAGTCACATCAGTTAAGGTAAACCCAGCAATGGCAGGATCCCTGGGCTGCAATGGAGCAGGACCTCCATGCTCTGCAGAATCATTACTCATGTCGTGATGAACAAGAGCGATAGACTAAACACAAAACATATTCTAGTTTTTACAAAGAGGTTATTCTTTAGAGCAGTTCATGGCAAAATTGAGAGGGAGGTACATGCGGGGCTAGGCTCCCTCTTTACCAACATCCCCTGCCAGAAGATACATTTGTTACAACTGATGAGCCTGCATGGACACATCATTATCACTCAAAGTCCGTAGATTACATTAGGGTTTATTCTTTTTTTTTTTTTAATTTTTTTTATTCTTATGTTAATCCCCATACATTACATCATTAGTTTTAGATGAAGTGTTCCATGATTCATTGTTTGTGCATAACACCCAGTGCTCCATGCAGAATGTGCCCTCCTCAATACCCACCACCAGGCTAACCCATCCTCCCACCCCCCTCCCCTCTAGAACCCTCAGTTTGTTTTTCAGAGTCCATCGTCTCTCATGGTTCGTCTACCCCTCCGATTTCCCCCCCTTCATTCTTCCCCTCCTGCTATCTTCTTTTTTTTTTTCTTAACATATATTGCATTATTTGTTTCAGAGGTACAGATCTGTGATTCAACAGTCTTGCACAATTCACAGCGCTTACTAGAGCACATACCCTCCCCAGTGTCTATCACCCAGTCACCCCATCCCTCCCACCCCACCCCCACATTAGGGTTTATTCTTGATGCTGTACATCCCATGGCTTTGGACAGATGTATAATAACACATATCCATCATTATGGTGTTATATGGAATATTTTCACTGCCCTCAAAGTCTTCTGTGCTTCACCTAGTCATCTCCCCCATCCCACTCTTACTCCTCCAAAAACACCCTGGCAACCACCGATCTTGTTACTGTCTCCGTAGTTCACTGTATTCCATTTTAAAGTATGTATGAATCCAAGCAGGTAGCCTTATAAGGCCTGAAGATAACAGAGGCAGTACCTACAGATGGATTTCCTATGTTTGCATCCATTGAGATTCAACTCAAGCAAAGCTAACAGGTGGTTCAAGGGCCCTAGTGGGTTTGGACTGGCCCTTGAGTCTTTGCTGTGAGCCCCCACCTTCTGGGCAATGCCACCTTGCTCACAGGCCTCCAGCTCCGGGGCCTTCAGGGCTCCCCTCTTCTCAAGGCCAGCATCCCGAACACTCCTGCCCTCTCTTCCTTTGGACCTAGAAACAGCCTACTTTCTCCTCTTGGTCATAATTGCTAGAATTAGAATAGAGAAGACTTCACAGCCTTCACTCTGCCCACTGGGGCTGCCATCCCCCAACCTGCTGAGAACAGCCTGAAACTCTCCCAGCTCATGGCTCCCTTGCTGTTCCAAAAAAACAAGCCAGAATGCGCAATACTAAGAGAAAGCAGATCATACAAGTCACCAAGAAAGATGAACACTTGGGGCTTCTGCCTTCTGCTTCCAGTTCTGAGGGAAGGCCCTATTAATCCTTCCATTCTTCAGACCCCACCTTCACAGAGGGCCATAGAGTCTTCTCAATAGCCCTGATCTAAGCTTTAGGACAGTGTCTACTATTTGTCATCTACCCTATGTGCTAGGCAAGCAGTATGCCGGAATTTTGTAGATGTTATCTCATCTAGTCCTTGTGACAACATTGGGAAGAAGCTATTATTACTTCTATTTAACAAATAAGGAAACTGAGGCCCAGAGAGCTTAAGGGACTTGCTCCAGATCACAGGAACTGAACACAGTTCAGCTTGAAGCTCTACTCTGCCTCTTCCTGCCTGAGGACACAGGCCAGGGCCCTGGGTGAGCTCTTGGCTCAAGTTTATTTCTCAGGCAGCCCCAGCTTGGGTGGCATCCATGCTACTGAGGCTCTGTCCCACACAGGAATGCTGACTTCAGGCACAGCTTTGTGGGGTCATTGCTACAGCCTGGTCCAGAGGTAGCCAAGGCTGCTGAGCCCACCCCTCCTGATTCAGCCACTTCCACAGGCTTTTAGTCAATTAATCTGGGCTAACAATGTTCATTCATTTATTGTCCCAGTTTCTCTAGCTCCTGAGCTGAAACGTAGAGACAAGATGCTTTCTCTACCCACTTCACAGCACAGCTATAAGACTCTAACAGAGAAGGTGGAAAAGATTGAAAGTATAATGCAACAGGCTATTAAAGTGGAGGTTTCAAAGGAGATTGCAACATGCAATAGACGCCAGACTCCAAAATCAGGCATAGTACGGACATCAGTGTGACATTTCAAACATGATGATGAGAACCAGTTAAATGATCAATTGTCCATAAACATATTTTAAAATATAATAAATATTAAGAAATTTATTTTTTATAGAAATACCATATGATCCAGTAATTCCACTCCTGGGTATTGATTCAAAGAAGGCAAAAACAGTGAACACATATCTTGATAAGATACATGCACCCCTATGTTTACAGTAGCATTATCTACAATAGCCAAATTATGGAAGCAGCCCAAGTGTCCACTGATAGATGAACGGGTAAAGAAGGTGCGGTAGGTAAATATATATGTACATATAGATACACACATGTGTACGCACTCACACACATACACACACACAAAAACACAATGGAATATTACTCAGCCATAAAAAAGTAGAAGATCTTGCCATTTGCACCAACACGGATGGACCTAGAGCGTATTATGCTAAGTGAAAAAAGTCAAACAGAGAAAGAAAAATACCATATGACTTCACTGGTACATGGAATCTAAAAATCAAAACAGATGAATAAACAAACTGATAGTTGACAGAAGGGAGGGGGTGGGGGATGGGCAAAATGGGTGAAGGAGAGTCAGAGATCCAGGCTTCCAGTTATGGAATGAATAAGTCATAGCAGCTAAAGATACAGCATGGGGAATATAGTCAATGATATTGTAATATCACTGTATGGCGATAGATGGGAACTACATGTGTGGTGAGCACAGCATAACGTATAGACTTACCTCAACACTATGTTGTACACCTGAAACTAATGTACCATTGTGTGTCAATTACATTTCAATTTTTTTAAAGAAAGAACGAAATTTATTTTTTGAAGAAAGATTCCTTTAGAGATGGTCACTGGGAGCTGGGAGTATCAACCACCCCCACTGGGGAGAGAGGGAGGGGTGCTACCCACAGACACCAGCTGGTGTGAGGCTTTGATATGCACTCCCCACAGATGGGGAACACAGCAAATTCACCCTGAGTCCTGCACGAGAAAGCCAAAGCTGTGGCAGCAGAATTCAGTCCTGTGTCTGGGAAGTAAGCACAGATCAAAAAGCAGATCAAAGCAAGGAAGCCTGCAGGCTGGAGATGAACCCATGATAGAAATGTCGACCCCTCTGATTCACCTCACTTCAGTGGGGGAGACGATGAACCATGAGAGACTATGGACTCCGGGGAAACAATCTGAGGGTTTCAGAGGGGAGGTGGGTGAGGGGATGAGGTAACCCGGTGATGGGTATTAAGGAGGGCACGAGTTGTGACCAGCACTGGGTGCTATACACAACTAGGAATCATGGAACACTACATCAAAAACGAATTATGTACCGTATAGTGACTAACATAACATAACAAAAAAAAGAAGAAGAAGAAAGAAATGTTGACCCCGAGCTGCTCTAAATCGATCCTGCCAGGGTGGGGGCCTCAGCCTAAGACAGAAGGACAAACGGGTGGAAAACAGAAGCTGAAGAGTGAATGGGCCATCCTCCTGAAAGAGAAGCATTTCCCATGAAAGAGGGCCCAGTAGGGAGTCAGCAGAGAATCCATAAAAGTGCCTGAGAGAGTGCCTTGAGCACCTGCCGGGCAGAGAGAGGGCAGAGCTAGCTCACTTCCCCATCCCAGCCCCCTCCTCTACCTCACTCCCACACTAGTAGGATCAGACTCGGCAGCTGGGAAGTGGGGGAAGATAAGAGCCGCTGAGAACAGAGGGCCTCAGTGGGACGGAGGTGGGGACCCAACACTTAAATGAGGATTGGGGGGCTCACTAATATATTGGACTGGACTCTTTGCTTGTTTACTGAGGCTGTGTATGTGACTTAAAGTAACTGAGGACCTGGTGTCACCTAAGAGACCACAAGAGCCCTAAGACCTGTCCAAGCTTTCACCCAACTCAACAGACTTAAAGGAATAGTAAGAGATAAAAAAAAAAAAAATAAAGTTGCTTGCGTGATGATGCCTCATTATTTCTGCTTACTTACAATGTCCTTTGCGATGTGCTATTTCTTACCCTGACAGATGCCACCACCATCTCTCCAGTAACCCAAGTATCCAGTAACCCGGGCGGGATCCTCTGCTCCCCGCCCCCGGCATAGCTGTCCATCGCCAGGACCTGTGCGCTGCATCCTTTCCTTCCTACACAGGTGTCCGCTCCCCTCTGTCTCCATCACATGACTCTAGTCCAGCTCTGTCACCTGTCATCTGCCCAGATCACTGACTCGCCTCCCTGTTTGGTCTCCCCAACTCTCGGCTTTCCCTATTCAATCCACTTCTCTTACTTCAGTCAAAGCCACATTTCTGAAATACGAGGCCAGCCTCTCTCTTTATGTTGAACAGCCTCCCGTGGACCCCTACTGCGTTCAAACCCTTTAACTGGCTTATGAGATTTCGGGGCACAGGCCCAGCCCCCTCTCCAGCCTTTCTTCACTCCACTCCTCTCCTCCCCCCACCCTTGCACGGAACCACATGGCCCATCCACCACATGAAAGATTATGCTGCCTTCTCCTCCTGGTACTTGCTCTTGTACTCAGAAGCCAAATTCAAGAGATATTCAGCCGCAGAGACTGGGCAGCTGTTCTTTGAGATATGAGACAGTCCCGGTGCTCTTTGTTTTTCAACCTCAAAAGCCTTAACCTCCAATTTGCCATTTTTGCATTGACCATAACTAGTAGACTGAAACAAGCCAGAGGAGGCTGCTGAAAGCCACACCCGGTAAGGTCTGCAGGGTAGGGCCCCTCCACCCCATCTTTTGCCTGCCTGACTATTCAGGTCTCAGTCCAAGTATCACCTCCTCCAGGAAGCCTGCCTTGACATCCCAGTGCTGGGCTAACTTGGCTTCCATGTAGTTCCAGAGCACAGTGTCTTTGCTGCCCATCCTTAACACACGGCATTTCCTCGGCACATGTGTCCTTGCGGGACTATAAGCTCCTGGAAGGCAGGGCTGTGACCCCCTCTTGGTCACAACTCTGTCTTTGGTGCCCATAACTTAACCTTCCAAAACTTGTCTATGTAACAGGATAGCAATAGTCTATCCCTCTGGGAGTTATTATCATAAAATGAGAGAATTAGTGCAAAGCACTTAGCATGTAGGCAACAACTTAATAAATGTTAGCTATTTATTTTTAATTATTACTCACTATATTGTCATTGACGATAAGAATCAGTGGAAAGACTGGCACCATTGCTGCAATGTGACATATATGTGTCCCCACACGGGACAGCCTGTGGGCAGAGGCTGCTAACGCAATGACTCATCAAGGTCCTTCTTACCCCAATCACAAATGCCATCAAAACTGGAAAATTTACTTCCATCAAGCAGTTGTCTGCCCCAGAGATTGATGGGAGATGGGACGTGCCGGCAATAAAACTCCGTTTCTAATTAACTAGAAAAAGTCATCATGTATGCACGTGTAAGAAGGTCCTCAGATAAACACCTATGTTATCACAGAGCCTGGTCAACAGCAAAGCACTGCTCTGCTTTTGCAATTCAACCACATCCGTTTCTTAAATGCACCAACATCGCTCCAGAATAAAGCCATTTACTGAGGGAGATTTATTTTCTGTCCCCCCGTCCTGTCTCTTTTCTCGCTTTTGTCCCCCAGCGTCACTTGCTCTGTAGGCAGTGACTATCATCTTCTGATATGTTCTCCCCCCATCACCCCCCACCCAAAACAGGGCTCACCAACCCCCTCGCTGATGGTAGGGGTGGGAGACAGGTGGCTTGAGGGGTCCTGCTAACAGTGGCAGGACAAAATCATCAAGCTTCATTTGGGGACAAGAGGGGAGTTATTAGATGAGCGCCAGCTTGGAATGTTGGGTCTCATTAGTACAGAAAGAAGCCCGAGCGAATGGATGAGAGGAAAGAGCATTATTTTGTGATTCAGACCCCAGCATCGCTGACAGGTTGCCAAGGGTGTATAGGAGCATACCCTGACGCCCCCATCTAACCAGCAATAAGCAAATGTAGGAAACAAAATAATGCCTGGCATTTAATCAGCCATGACTGAGTGTAGCACCAGGCTCTTTCATTTGAGGGTCATATTTCATTTGATGGTCATGACCGCCCTGCACAATCAGAGTTATCACTGTCCCCATTTTACTGATAAGGAAACTGAGGCTGAAGAAGTAAGCCCAAAGTCAAACAGCTGACGAGTGATAGCTCAGGGACCCCACATCGATCTTCTCCCATCACAACACCATGCATTTGGGCCTTAGAGGAGGAAGAGCTCCAAACAAAATTATATCCTCCAAGGGCTTCAAAATTACTAATTATTATATGAATGATACAGTTCTGATGAGTTAGCAGAGAAAATGTTGACCATCTTTACATCTGAAGTTGATACTAATGCCGAAGTTCACATCTCCAGAACCCTGTCACAAGCCAAGCTCATCTCAGCACTGGGACTGGACAGTCCAGGTGTTTTAACCTCTAAAGCCCAACCTCTGATTTGCCATCACTGTAATGCTGACTTTCTTATATTGGAACACTCTGTGGTGGGATAGCATAATGCTTCTCCCTTGGCTCAACCCCCTCTCAACATCTCAACCCAGAAACACAAACCCAAGGACTTTTTTCTCTGGTTGGGGTTGAGGGATCCCTGTCTTACCCCTATTGGGGGCCTCCTGCCTGTCTACAATGAAAAAGGAAGGAGGTTTTCCATGTCTTAGCAGAAAGGCATCCCTTTCTGATTGGGATCCAAGCTGCAAAGAAATGACCAAACAGAAACAAGATCCCACCTGAGGAGGGTCTCAGAGTGACGGTCCACATCCGTTTCTCCTCTCCCTTCAATGTGGGGCATGATTTCCCTGCCATGTGCAGTCAGGTAGGGTCATGATAGACCTGCAGGCTGTGGGCTGAAGGGATGTGTGCTGCTTCCAGCCTGAAGCTTGAACTCCCAGTACAGATTCTTTAGCATTCTCTTCCCCTACAACAGCCGCCAAGAAGCTCATGAATCTCAGACGGTGCAGCTCAATGGTGATGGAGCCTCCATCATTCTGGACCCATGAGAGACTGTGGGGAGCAGGGCCTTCTCATGGGCACAGTACACACGTAGAGTGAGAGATAAATAAAAGTTTATTATGTTAAGCTTAAACAGTGAGATGTGGGGTTGTTTGTTACTGCATCTTAGCCTAGCCTAGCTTAACCAATACATTCTCAGTGTGAGACACTTTCTCCCCAGGTGCAGCAGAGCTCAGCGATGTTCCCGTGCCACCGTTCCATGTTCATGGTCATCAGAGCTATACGGACAACACTAATATCAACAAGACAGCAGGTGACCCAGGTTTATTATGCTTTGGTAGAGGTAGCAAGTTACAGTCAAATATAAATAGGGAAAGCAGAGAATAAACTGTATACTTTCTTTTTCTCGAGGCAGAGTTAACATTTATCAAGCATTTACTCTGTGCCGGATATGTTAAGAGTATTATTTCTAATTCCAACATTCCTGCAATCAAAATAGGTATTCTAATTCCCATTTCGCATATCAGGAAACTATGGTTCATGGAGACTGGTTTATTCAAGGTCACACATGGAAGTTTGGCTATAAATCCAGACATCTCTGATTCCACAGTGGAAAAGTTTTCCGCTATGTGAAATGAGTCTGCCCACTCAATATTCCTGAATAAGTGATTACTAGACGGATGGATGGATGGATGGATGGATGACAGATGATGGATAATAGATGATAGATGATAGATCGATCGATCGATCGATTGATGATATAGAATCTTTTATTAACCATGTTCCCCATCAGTAGTAAAGCCCAGCTCCCCCCCCCCCAAAAAAGCAGGGAATCATGAAGGAAAAAGATACATTTCTCAAAAAACAAGTGATTAAAATGGAAGCAGACTGAGAGACACCATAGTGCTGTAGTTTTGAGGGGCAGGCTCTGCTTTTAAAATCCAGGTTCACTCCCATTCATGATTTATGTGACTTTGGTCAGTTACTTTACCTTGCTATGCCTCTGTTTCCCTAACTGTAAAATGGTAATAAAATAGTGCTGCTTCACTAGGTTTCTTTGAGGATTAAGCAAGCTGGTACAGGTCCAGGGCTTCAAACAAAGGTCTAGCACACAGCAAACCCTCTAAGACTTTCCCTTCTGTTGCCTGTACATGGGTTGTGAAGAGCAGCACGGAATGCGGGCCACCACCGCACACGATGTCCTCTGCCCGTCGTTCCTAAGTGGCAGGTAGTCCACTTCCTCCCCTCAGGACTCCCCCAAAGGCCCTATTCCTTGGAGAAAGGATGGATGGTGCGGACACCATCTCATGTATGAAAGGCGGCTCTGCACTCCTTGTAAACTGAGCTTGTTTTGAATGTGAGATAATTCTGTGCCTCAACCTCCAGACGACATTGAAATCAAGCCCAATGCTTAGGCCATTCTGCTTCTTCGTGGGAGGGTAGGAGACAAGGCAATGCTGGGAGCCCACATCCCCAGGAGGGTCTGCAGGTCCCCAGACCTGCTGGAGGGAGGCTGAAGGCAACGCTCCATTCTCCCTCAGCTTCACTGTGAAGTTTTGCTTTAGACTTTCTCTCAAAAACACCTCTTAACCTTGATTTTATGACCTTCACAGCTGAAAAAAAAAAAAAAACCCTCATTATAATGGTATAATGATTATAATAATAACACTTTGAAATTATTATTTTGTTATTTATATTATCAGCTTAACCCAGTAGAACATGTTGCAGATGATGAAGCCCTTGCATATGTATTAGCAAATCCCACAGCCACACTGAGAAATCGGCAGGACTAGCTGAGATAGATGGGCCATGTCCTTAGTTTATAGAGGAGGAAATACACATACATACATACATTCAGATCCTTAAAGTCACGTGACCTGCCCAAGGGCAATCAGTCACACTAGCTGAGCTGGACAAGAATCTAGGTTCAGCAGCACAGAGTCCAAGGTACACTTCCCGGTAACCACAAGGATGCTTTAGTTCCAGGCTGTACCACTGTAGGATCCAGAGGCTCAAGCCCCAGGGGAGCAGGAAATTGTTCTGTGTATAGGGATTTCCACATAGTAGGGACTCAATAAGTCTTTGTCAAATGAATGAATGAATGAATGAATGAATGCGTGCATTCATGCATGATACTTTCAGAGTGGGGAGTGATCCACACAAAATTAAGCTTCGATGATGTAACAAATGCCTCATTCCCCCACCTGTGTAGCCCACGAAGACCCATTTCACATCCTTTTAAAGTGATGAAAAGACCATTCCCTGGATCTAATGTGTTTTTTTCAGAATTTTATATGCATGTTATTTGCTTTTAAAAATTTATCATGGGGGCACCTGGGCGGATCAGTCGGTTAAGTGTCTGCCTTCCACTCAGGTCATGATCTCCGGGTCCTAGGACTGAGCCCCGCATTGGGCTCCCTACTCAGTGGGGAGTCTGCTTCTCTCTCTCTCCCTCTGCCCTTCCTCCCTGTTTATTCTCTCTCTCTTTCTCTCTCAAATGAATAAATAAAATCTTTAAAAAAAATTTATCATGAGCTACTTCTAAACTTTCCACAGCTCCTTCAAAAAAGAAAGAATTGGGAAACTGGTCCCCAAATTCACTCTCCCAGAGAGTTTTCCATTCTCTGCTACATAAATCAGTTTCTGGTGAAAAAGAAAAAATATGCCAAACTGGCCAAGAGTGAATGCCTACGGGTTTGAAGATGAGCCACAAAGCAGCCCCCTGCAAGCCCAGAATTTCTTTGTGCTCTACTGTTTTATCTTTTAATAATTCATGCAGATTTCACATTTCAGTGCCCAATGTATCTGTTTAATATTAAAAAAATTATATAAAATTCTTAGCAGTTAAATTTCTTGACTTTCTCTGCCCTCACCCTGGGAAAAATCAAATCAAATTGAATCTCCAAGAAGATATGTTTATGCTATTATGCCTTATATCACACTACCCCCAGAAGGATGTGGTACCCAAATGTAAGTAGCACCCACCTAGGGAACCACACCCACCTCCCACACATGTTCCCACCTCCCACCATGCTCTCAATTCTCCCCACCCAGCCTCATCTCTCATCCCTGCAAGCTTACTGTACCACAGTTGAACTCAGTTAAGTTTCTCATACCTCTCTGAACACCTGCTTGTGGAGGCTGGCCACCAAGAATACTCCACAGAACTGGGTAGTGGGGTGCTGGCCACAGGGCTGAACTCAGGGGTTATTTACAGCTCATCCCGGCCAGAAGTCCCCTCCTCGTCTGAATGGTGCCATCATCATATTTAATCTTCTGTTTACATATCAAGAGCAGACTCCCAGTGGCTTTGTGCCTTCTCTGAGGAAGAAGTAGGGGTCTCTGGAAGCTTCTAATCCCCCTGCCATCAGGGGTCAGCCTGCACTTGCTGCCTGGGCCCCCCGATGTGACCCTCAGTCACCATCATCTGCATCCTTCAAGTCTCCCGGTTGCTTACATTGAAGCCCTATCAGTACAAAAATGAACATTTTGTATTATCATTCACTTTTTCCATTATAAAAGCAATACATGCTCATCGTAGGACATTTAAAAAATACGAAAGAGTCTGACAATCACTAGGTGTCCCACCACACAGGGACAATTAACATTCCGGGACTTTTCTCCCAGATTTTCTTCTCTATATAACTTTTATTGAGCTTTAATCATAAGGTAGGTATATTTTATATGCCCCCCTTTAGTGCCACTTTAGAGTATTAGCATCTTCCCATGGTAAAAACTCCTTATTATTCCTGAACACAAACAATAATTCCTTTCTCATTTCTAAGCCCAAAATGAGAGTGAGCAAAAAGTAGTACTAAGTATTCCCAAGTACTAAGATGCTCAAACTCTTTTTCATGGCAGCCAAAGAAACCTAGAAAAGAATTCCCTACAATGAGTTCCTTTCTCTGCCTCCAGGGTTATCTTTGCACTGAGATGACCTTCATCTCCTGAAGGTCACCCCTGGCCATTCCTGAAGGGTAATGAATATTCCATCTACTTTTCTCATAGGTTCCTGAGCTCAGGTACTAGCTCTTTAAGCAGTTGTGTTGATTTGTTGTGAGTCTTTGAGTTTGCTTGGCTTCCTTGGACTGCAGAGACTCCCAATGAATCCATAATATGCTCAGAGTATACTTCAGGTCTGCCCAGGACATCTTCAGCAAAAGCTGACATTGACAAGGACTGCTCAGCTGGGATTCTCTGGGAAATAAGAGTCCTTTTTTTTTTTTTTCCCGCTTGTGCTAAAGTATTATTATTATTTCCCACAATGCAGTTGAAAGATGTTGTCTGATCTCAGTTAAATCCAAACAGGAGAGGCAACAGAGAGAAAGAGGTGATGATGATGATGATGATGGTAATGATGATGATGGTAATGACAATGAAAACCTGTCAATGTCTTCCAGCCAAAAGGACCAGGAATATATCTGCAATTGAACAAAGCAAGGCTTACTGACTCATTGGAACGAAAGAAAATGCATACCAAATGGCGACTCAGTAAGAGGATGGTAAAAAAGATATAGAATAGGTTTTGAGCTTTTGTTAAGAGGTCTGGGGAAGGGTCCGAGACAGAGGGGCTTGGCTCTGGATTGGAAACTTTCAGGAAGGAGAAGGAATCCAGTATTTCATTACCTTGACAATTCTTATCCATAAGGCGGAAAGAACAAATTGAAGCTTATTAATAAACAAGCTGCAGTTTATAAAAGCCAGCATGGGCCAGTACCATGCTGTCTTAGTGATCACAGCTTTGTAATATAGCTTGAAATTGGGCAACGTGATGCCCCCAGCTTTGTTTTTCTTTTTCAACATTTCCTTGGCGATTCGGGGTCTTTTCTGATTCCATACAAATTTAGGATTGTTTGTTCCAGCACTTTGGAAAATGTCATTGGATTTTTGATCGGGATGGCATTGAAGGTGTAGATTGCTCTGGGTAGAATAGACATTTTAACAATGTTTATTCTTCCGATCCATGAGCATGGAATATTTTTCCATCTTTTTGTGTCTTCTTCAATTTCTTTCATGAGTGTTCTGTAGTTCCTAGAGTATAGATCCTTTACCTCCTTGGTTAGGTTTATTCCGAGGTATCTTATGGTTTTTGGTGCTATTGTAAATGGAATCGTTTCTCTAATTTCTCTTTCTACAGTTGCATTGTTAGTGTATAAGAAAGCAACTGATTTCTGTGCATTGATTTTGTATCCTGCCACATTACTGAATTGCTGGATGAGTTCTGGTAATTTGGGGGTGGAGTCTTTTGGGTTTTCCACATAAAGTATCATGTCGTCTCCGAAAAGAGAGTTTGACTTCTTCTTTGCCAATTTGAATGCCTTTTATTTCTTTTTGTTGTCTGATTGCTGTTGCTAGGACTTCTAGTACTATGTTGAACAATAGTGGTGAGAGTGGGCATCCTTGACATGTTCCTGATCTTAAGGGAAAGGCTCTCAGCTTTTCCCCATTGAGGATGATATTCACAGATGAATGGATAAAGAAGATGTGGTCCATATATACAATGGAATATGACTCAGCCATCAGAAAGGATGAATACCCAACTTTTACATCAACATGGATGGGACTGGAGATTATGCTAAGTGAAATAAGTCAAGCAGAGAAAGTCAATTATCATATGGTTTCACTTATTTGTGGAACATAAGGAATAGCATGGAGGACACTAGGAGAAGGAAGGGAAAAATGGGGGGTGGGGATTGGAGGGAGAGATGAACCATGAGAGACTATGGACTCTGAGAAACAAACAGGGCTTTGGGGTGGGGGGGTGATTGGTTAGCCCAGTGATGGGTATTAAGGAGGGCACGTACTGCATGGAGCACTGGGTGTTATATGAAAACAATGGATCGTGGATAACTACATCAAAAACTAATGATGTATTGTATGGTGACTAACATAACATAATAAAATTTAAAAAAAAAAAAAGCCAGCATGGGGGACGTTTTATCACTTCTGTGATTTGGACCATGTTCTGCTTTTATCTGTATTCAGACATGGTTATGAAGTGATTTGGTTTTCTTTCTGCTCACTTGCAGTCACAGAGCAGCCTTGTCTGCTGCTGGGGTCTGGTAATGTTATGTTCACAGGAGAACACCCACAATTGGCCGTGCATGCTAGGCCAGCTCCTGGCTTGCAGGGGCTGCTTTTTTTCCTTTATTAACTTGTTAAAGAGTTGCTGTTATTATATTTATATTAAAATAGAGAAACTGAGGCTTCAGTGGGCTAAGAAACTTGCTCAGGTTAAGAATCAAACCCAGATCTGACTCCAAAGCCCAATGTGCTCAGCACTCACACTAAACTCAGTCCGTATGCAGTGATTATTTCCATGTTATATTTTACTTTTGAATAGGTAATACATGTAAATTAAGCGACCTTTTGAATAGGTAGCACATTACATACATGTAATGTCAGATTATATACAGAAATCAAAATGTAAGGCAACCTACTGAACTGGAGAAAATATTTTCAGATGGTATATCCATATAAGGGGTTAGTATCCAAATTATATAAAGAACTTATACAACTCGACACCAAAAAGACAACCCAATTCAAAATGGGCAAAGGACCTGAAGAGACATTTTTCCAGAGAAGACAGACAGATGGCCAACAGACACATGAAAAGGTCTTAACATTACTAATCACCAGGGGAATGCAAATGAGAACCACAATGATGTGATGAGCATTGGGTGTTATATTTTTGTTCAATAAATTATAAGTTTATAATATAAACTTATAAGTTTATAATATAAACTTATAATTTATTGAACATTACACCTGAAACTAATGATGTACTATCAGTTGGCTAATTGAATTTAAATTTAAAAAATGTTTAAAAAAACACAATGAGATATCACCTCACACCAGTCAGAATAGCTAAAATCAAAAACACAAGAAATAACAAGTGTTGGTGAAGATGGGGAGTAACAGGAACACTCATGCACTATTGGTGGGAATGCGAACTGGTGCAGCCACTGTGGAAAAAGTATGGAGCTTCCTCAAAAATTGAAAAGAGATGGGGCGCCTGGGTGGCTCAGCCATTAAGTTTCTGCCTTCGGCTCAGGTCATGATCCCAGGGTCCTGGGATCGAGTCCTGCATCGGGCTCCCTGCTCTGCGGGAAGCCTGCTTATCCCTCTCCCACTCCCCCTGCTTGTGCTCTCTCTCTCGCTGTCTCTCTCTCTGTCAAATAAATAAAATCTTTAAAAAAAAAAAGAAAAGAAAATGTGTATCTCTTTAAAAAAAAATCGAAAATAGAATCACCATATGATCCAGTAATTTCATTACTGGTTATTTACCCGAAGAACATGAAAACATTAATTTGAAAAGGGATATGCACCCCAATGTTTATTGCAACATTACGTACAATAGCCAAATTATGGAAGCTACTCAAGTGCCCATCGATTGATGAGTGGATAAAGAAGATGTGGTATATGTGTATACAATGGAATATTATTCAGCAATAGAAACGGATGAGATTTTGTCATTTGCAACAACATGGACGGAACTAGAGGTTATTACGCTAACTGAAGTCAGTCAGTCAGAGAAAGACAAATACCATATGGTTTCACTCATATGTGGAATTTAAGAAAGAAAGAGACAAACAACAACAACAACAAAAATATACTCTTAAACATGGAGAACAAACTGGTGGTTGCCAGAGGAGAGGTGGGAGTGGGGTGAATGGGTGGATTAGGCGAAGGGGGTTAAGAGCACCCTGATCATGATGAGCACTGAGGAGAGGTTGCAGAATCATTATACTGTATACCTGAAGCTAATATAACACTGTATATTAATTATACTTCAGTAAAAGAAAAAGAAAAAAATGTCAAAAGGGCACTCAGTGAAAAACAAGGCTCCCTCCCACTCCCAGGCCTGCCTTCTCCCACCCCACCCCCGTCACCCTCCTCCCTTCCAGAGACCACATCATTCCCATTTTTCTCAGCATCTTTTATTCATGACCCTGGGCTTTGCCCTGTGTGGATGGAACAAATCCATTTAAAAGGATCGCATTGGGAGAAACAGCCAGTGACTCACAACCTGGCAAATTGCTTACTCTTTTCCTGCTCTTCCAAAATCTCTTTCACTAACTCAACAAATGTTAATCAAACACATACTATTTTCCAGACACTGGAACAGCACTAGACAAGCAAACAATGAACTGAACCAGCGACTTGCCCTTGAAGTTCTCACAGTCTAGTAGAGAGGATGACCTTGATGAATCACAGCCAGTGAGTTGTGAGGGACCGTGAGGAAGGTCCGATGGAGAAGGAATCAGTCCACGTGATCCTGAAGGATGGTGGGGACTTACTGAGTGGACATAGGTGAAAAGATTCAGAGAGAGAGAAGTCAGTCCAAGTAATCGTGTGCAGGTAGGAAAGACCACCAATGGCTCTGAATGGTGGGGGCACAGGTGCTTGGGGAAGGAGGCAGGAGAAGTGGCTAGAGAAGTAACCCAGGGCCCTACCATGAGGAGCCTTCTGCAGGAAGCTAAAGAGAATGTTATCAGAGGGGCACCTGAGTGGCTCAGTCAGGTGAGCATCCAACTCTATTTTGGTTCAGGTCATGATCTCAGGGTTGTGAGATCAAACCCCACATCAGGCTCCATACTGGGCACACAGCCTGCTTAAGAGTGTCTCTCTCCCTCTCCCCCTGGCATGTGTGTGCATGCACACACACACACATACTCTATCTCTAAAAAAAAGAAAAATAATATTATCAGAGTTAAATAAGATAGACAACATGGAAAAGATTTGAAAATTTCAAACACTCCGCAAATGCAATAAATTAATGGGTCCCTAGCTTTTGTTCCTCTATTGTCCCTGGTCATCGCTCTTCTCTGAAGATGCTGTTCTAACCATGGTCACCACTTGTGTGTGCAGCTGCTGAGGGCAAAGATCACAGAGGTCACTGAAAAGAAAGATAGCAACCAACTGTACACTTGACTTTCAATCAGACACCCAGGGCACTCACACCCACAGCTCCAGGAGCAAGTGCTACTTGGCATTCTCTCCCATCCAGGTTCTATCAAAAGTGTTTCTAAGATAAATCACACTTGAGGAAGAAGGCCTAGGGGTCATGTTCTCCTCTCCCTCTTCAAAGCATCCAGAGTGTGGCCTTTATAACAAGTTAGACTGCCAGGAATTATATTCCTGAACTGTATATGTGAAGAAGCATGCGAATCCTCCCCACCCAGCTATGCTTGCTACAAAGGTTCTTAATTGTCTTTTAAAAATATATCCATGTTAAGACCCCAGAGATCTCATTTACTTGGCCTAGGATCAGCCTGGGCATTGTTTTTCTATATATATAAAGGGGGTTCTAAATGTGCAACCAGGGTGGAGTATCACTCCTTTAAAAAATGAAATTTGGGAACATTAATCAAGAGTCTTTATAGAAATACCATACCCAAATTTGTTCCTTGTTAGATTGTAAAAGTGTTGTTGAGGATGTTTCTGTTATTCATATAGCTTTTTATCATAAAGACAGATCCTTCTAGGACAGATCCTCATAACAAAAATCTCTGAAACCCATCAAGTTTTTCACCCTGATTTCCAGGAAGCTCCAAGTCGAATTTGACACATCAAAGTAGAAGCATTGGAGTCAGACAGTGCCACTTACTACCGCAGGGACCTTAGGCAAGGACTCAGTTTACTCATCTCTGAAATGGAGGTAACAATATAAACTGCCCAGTGTTATAGTTAGAATTACGTATAAACATGAATGTACAGAATAGTGTGGTACCTGGCTCATACAATCAATATATTTTATCAACAAAAAGATATTGGCTTGGCATATTGATTTGATATAGTTACTCATTTGTAAAATAGAAATTATATGTACCATTATAAGAACTAAATGAGTGCCAAGCCCCAGCACAAAGTGCTCATAAATGTTCGTGGCTCCCCCGGTAAATAATTCTCCTGTCAAAAGTAGGCTTGTTTTCTTTGGGGTAGCCTCCAAGTCTCCCACACAAATATCAAAAATTGTCATGAAGCTTTCAACAAGCCTTTACTGATCACCAACTATGTGCCGGACACTGTGTGAACTGCCGGAAATGACGTGGATAAACTGGATCCCATCGCTGCCAGAGGAGCTCAGGTCCAGGGGAGAGACAGACAGGCAGACACACCAATGCAGGCCACCAGGACAGTGTCCTACAGGCTCCTCTCTGAACTACCATCCAAGACAGAATCCTGAATCCAAGGAACTGAGGGCCCAAAAAGGAAGGTTCTCGCTATCTGGGCATGGAGTGGACAGGTGGCCATAAACTGGGGTCTGAGGCCCCACAGACCCACTTACACAAATACATCTGTGGTTGAAGCTCTGAGTCGTCAACCATTTTCTCCTACCAGGATAAATGGAAACAATCCATCCAAGTCTTATGTCCATAATTAGCCACAGTATGCAAGAGCTGATGTTAACCAGGATATTCCTAAGGCCAGCTTCTTCAGATGAGAGACCCAGAAAGAAGTGATTCATTGATGACCAATTAGTGTCCAAGTCGGCCTTTGGATCCTACAGTTTTTCTACCACACCTTAGGAAGAAGACAACAAACCCGAGGATGTGAGGAAGGAAAGGCCAAGTCCTAGCCTTATTTATCATGGAATCCCTATTGCAATGCTCGGCGTGAAGTAGGGACTCAGTCAAAGTTGGTATTTGGGGACCTGGGAGAGAGTGAGCCTCTGCAGGGAGGTGGCAGAAGTGCCATGTAGGTATGGGCATGGGGAAGGTAGAGGGACTGCAGGAGGAGGAGGAATGAAGGAAGGGGCTCCAAGGAAAGTCAGGAAGTCTTTTCGATTGCATAATCATGCAGTGTTCAGGGCCTGGTGGGAGCAGGGTGCTCATGGCCCCCAAGACAGCTTCCTCTTTGCCCAAGTTGTATGCAGATACCACCAACTGTCCACTGAAGACCCACCACACAGTTTAAAAAAGACCACACATGCCATGTGCAGTTTTCAAAAAAATTCTCATAGGGGCACCTGGGTCGCTCAGTTGGTTGGATGTCTGCCTTTCGTTCAGGTCATGGTCCTAGGTCCTGGAATCAAGCACCACGTCAGCCTCCCTGCTCAGTAGGGAATCTGCTTCTCCCTCTCCCTCTGCTCCTCCCTCCTGCTCTTGCTCGCTCTCTCTCAAATAAATAGATGGAATCTTTAAAAGAAAAAAAAATTGCAGAGACACCTGGGTGGCTCAGTCATTAAGCGTCTGCCTTCAGCTCAGGTCATGATCCCAGGATCCTGGGATCGAACCCCGCATCGGGCTCCCTGCTCAGCAGGAAGCCTGCTTCTCCCTCTCCACTCCCCCTGCTTGTGTTCCCTCTCTCGCTGTGTCTCTCTCTGTCAAATAAATAAAATCTTAAAAATAAAAAAAAATTGTCATAAAATAGCACCAATAATAGACATCTTGAATTTTAAAGATTATATCTCAGTTCTACCTGTTGGTATATACTACAGGGATCAGCAAGCTACCGCCCGCAGGCCAATGCAGCCCACCACCTGTTTCTGTAAATAAAGTTTTATCGGAATACAACCATGTGCAATCATGTACATATTGTCCATGACTCCTTTAGCACTCCAGCAGCAGAGCTGAGCAGTCCCAACAGAGACCACAGGGCCTGTAAAGCCGAAAATATTTCTTACCTGCCCTTTTTTTTTTTATATTTTTCTACCATTTTTCTTTTTTTCTTTTCTTTTTTTTATTTTATTATGTTATGTTAGTCACCATACATTACATCATTAGTTTTTGATGTAGTGTTCCATGATTCATTGTTTGCATATAACACCCAGTGCTCCATGCAGTATGTGCCCTCTTTAATACCCATCACCAGGCTAACCCATCCCCCCACCCCCTTCCCCTCTAGAACCCTCAATTTGTTTCTCAGAGTCCATAGTCTCTTATGGTTCATCTCCCCCTCCGATTTCCGCCCCCATTTTTCCCTTCCTACTATCTTCTTTTTTTTTTTAACATATAAGGTATTATTTGTTTCAGAGGTACAGACCTGTGATTCATCAGTCTTACACAATTCACAGCGCTCACCATAGCACATACCCTCGCCAATGTCTATCACCCAGCCACCCCAACCCTCCCACCCCCCCCACCACTCCAGCAACCCTCAGTTTGTTTCCTGAGATTAGGAATTCCTCATATCAGTGAGGTCATATGATACATGTCTTTCTCTGATTGACTTATTTCGCTCAGCATAACACCCTCCAGTTCCATCCACGTTGTTGCAAATGGCAAGATCTCATTCCTTTTGATGGCTGTATAATATTCCATTGTGTATATATACCACATCTTCTTTATCCATTCATCTGTTGATGGATATCTTGGCTCTTTCCATAGTTTGGCTATTGTGGACATTACTGCTATAAACATTGGGGTGCAGTACCCGTTCAGATCACTACATTTGTATCTTTGGGGTAAATACCCAGTAGTGCAATTGCTGGGTCGTAGGGTAGTTCTATTTTCAACTTTTTGAGGAACCTCCATACTGTTTTCCAGAGTGGTTGCACCAGCTTGCATTCCCACCAACAGCGTAGGAGGGTTCCCCTTCCTACCTGCCCTTTTTTAACAAAACCCCTGGGATAGGCCCTAGCATGATCCTAAAGTAGCACATTTTCTAATAAGAGAAGGGCATTTGCTGTTGTCTAAAGCCTTCCTTTTTCTATGAATTCTTATCAAATCTTCAACTTTCCCTAAATCACAGAGCTTCAACTTGATAGGATACTTAGCTATTTGGCAGGAGGAACTTAGCTGCCTGCCACAGGCCCATGTTCTTCCTGGTACTTCTTGCCCTCTTCCCCAACCCCACTGCCGGGGAACTGCTCACCCACACATACAGGTCCAGCCCACTCATCCTCACCTCCCTGCAGCCTTCCCCACCTTCCCTCGCCTGCTCCCCCCCGCCCCCCACTCCATCCCACAGACAGTCCTACCAGACAGAACGAATCTTTCCTTTAAGTGTATCCTCGAAGCACACCTTATTCTGGGACAGCACCTACCTGGTTATATTGATTATACAGTTACTTTTACAATATTTATGTATATCCCTGACCTATAACTTTGGGGAACAGACCTGTGTTTGCTTCATCATCGTCATGCCTTAGCAGAGTCCCTGACATGGGGAAAATGATGTGGAAGTCGATCGGAAAGGGAAGAAATCTTAGACACTACCCCATCAAATTCTCTCATTTCACAAATAAGAAAAACAAAGGCCCAGTGTCGAAATGGCCGCCAGCAGAGTCAGGGCTAAATCCTGCCTCTCCTGGGGTCTCTCCTCACAAAGTCCGTCCCCACTCCCAGATACCAAACAGCAGCCCTGGACTCCTGACAGGGACAGCATTGACGAGAGACAGCATGATGTAACCACCAGAGTGCCTGGTGCACATGATGGACCAGTGGGCTGCAAAATTAAACTCCTCTTTTTAGAAGCCATTTGTGTGTTAAGGAAGAGAATAAATAAGCTAACACCAGGGCCAGTTAAAAAATGCACTCAGACAGAGACTGTATTTGACTCTTTCAGGCTGACAGTGAAAAAAATGAGCTTTGTAAACTGAAATTGTAACAGAATGAGTTGGGCACAGGTTGGAGGGGAAGGCAGGATGTTCTCGAAGGTGGCGTCGTGACAGGTGGTGTGTGGTCACCATCCATGGGTCGGCAACTTTAGTGTTCCTCTGAAAAAACAAGACAGCGCATTCTGGATTCAATCATGGGGCCCCAGGGGCACAGAAGGGGTTTGGACTCGGGAATGCAGTGTGGGGACTGGGCCACCATGGAATTATTTCATAATTAATTACCAGACATAACACCTTCCTTTGCCACGTCACTGTCTTCCTGCATTCTCCACACCCTCAGCTCGCCTGCACCTTCTAACCCACCCACTTTAAGGGGCACACATATCTTGCTTTCTCTCTTCCTGGGTAAAAAGATATGAGAAGGGGTGATGTTTCCTCTCTAGTCAAGCATTCCCGGGAGCTTTCTCTGTGCCCAGCACTGGGCTGCGAATTAAACAGTGAGTAAGACAGGCAGTCTCTGCCCACAGAGCAGTCACCCCATGTCACCCCAACGTGCCCCTGTCAGCTCTCATGGGAGAACTTCAGGGTCAGTTGGAGACAGAGAGTATTTTGAAAGAGGCCCTCAAATTATTCCACACAGAGGCCAGCAACGGACAGTGGAAAGGGCACTTGTGTTAAAAGTCCAAAGGCCTGGAAATAAGCGTCCCCCTACCAGCTAAGAGAGCTCAGCCAATTCACATACGTTGCAGTATCTTCATCGATAAACCGGGATAAGAAGAGCAATTTTGAAGTCGGTGCAGGGGATGAAGGAAGCTAGCTCGCATAAGCTGGTGGTGAGCACAGTGTCTGGCACATTCTAGCTGCCCAGCCAGCCGCCAACAGCAGTGCCTTGCTCCATGAGGCACAGAATGGTAGTAGGGAAGGCCTGAAGCATCAAATGCCCCTGGATGTCCATCTGGGAGACTCGGAGGACCAGGACCGTGGCCACGAGCATCTGGCGAAGGCCGCATGCGGCAGGTTCCAACTGGTTTTTTTGTTCCTTTGTTTAAAATAAACTGGACTGTCAGGGAGGATACAAATTCCCTCCACTCCCTTCTTTTGAAAGACAACAGGCCCACCTGTCATCACACCTTTCCACCTCCCCACCTCCCCAACATAGCCCAGCCCCACTTCTCAGCACGGGCAGAACTCATCTGACTCTTCACCATTGGGGAAAATCCAGGGACTGTGGCAAAGCACAGGCTTTAGAATCACACCGTCCTCTGCTGAAAGTCCCGGCCAGAGCACTTACTTGACCCATCTATGTAACCTCTCTGTGCCTCAGCTTTCTCCTCTATGAAATGGGAATAAAGACAATGCCACTTTCATAGGCTCACTGTAGCGATGAAGCAACTTAATACATGCACAATCCTTAACCCAGTGTTTGGCCCGTAGCAGCACTCAGTACATGTCGGCCATTGCTGTCATTAGCTTTCTCTCTTTCCAATGAAATGAGTAGCTCCACTTTGCTTTGTTTTTAAAGATTTATTTATTTATTGGAAAGAGAGAGAGAGCAAGCAGGGGCAGAGGGAGAGGGAAAGAGACTCCCAAGCAGGCTCCATGCTGAGCGCGGAGCCTGATGCAGGGCTCAATCTCACGACCCTGAGATCATGACCTGAGCGGAAACCAAGAGTTGGACACTTTAACCAACTGCCCCACCCAGGTGCCCCTGAGTAGCTCTGCTTTGTGAGAAACCAGCAATGGGTGAGGTCGCTCACGCAGTACTTGGCACCCACTGTGGGCGGAGTCGATGCTACTTCAAACAGGGCCTATAGAATCCCCACTCTTTGTGTATAAACATGGTAGTGAACCTCAGGATCAGTACAGGTGTGCAAATGAGCACATCAGCCCAGCAGTGGGCTGTGTCTGAGGGAAGACGCTGAGATGGCCATGAAATGCAATTTAATCCAACAGAGACCCTGGAGCCGCAGGATTTCCCGCTGGTCCCTGCCCTGTTTAGAGACCTGTGGGGCCTCCTCAGACCCCACTGGGATAAATCCCCCTCTCAGCATCCACCCTCCGCCCCAGCCACCCCTAACCCCTGTGCCCCATCACCCCACGCCATGCAAGAATGGATTGGCATAACAACAATTTCAATCAGTAGGATGGGCATTTTTGCTGTTGATTTGTTTGTTGGTTTGTTTAGGGAGTAAAGCCTAATTGGCCAGGCTTCATATGCAACTGCCTCACTGCTTTCTGTTCATTCACATCTGCTTTAGCTGTCACTTGCCAAACCGCTCCTTCTTCTAAATAACTAATACAATGATGATATCACTTCATTTGGAGTGCTTGTTATGCACCAAGCACTTTGTATCCATTATATCACTTAACTCTCATAAGAAGCCAGTGAGTAGAGATTTTAACAGCTCTTTAGAGAGATAGAAACTCTGGCACAGAGGGATTAAGTAACTTGCCCAAGTTCACACAGCTACCAAGTAAGTAGAGGAGTCCAGTCTGATTCCAGAAATCTCTTACCTAGCAGGCTCTCTGCTTTTCCAGTGAAGACTGATTCTTGGTCTACCTGGTACCGCATCACAAGTCACACTGTCATTAAGTGGTAGAGTTGGAATTCAAACACAGGACTGCCGGGTCCAACCCTACCCTCTTCACACTCAGCTCTCATCTTTTCTTGAGCACCTGTGCTTGACAGATCCAGTCCAGCCAAAAGGCATCTAAAGGATATCCTCATGTGGACATACAGCCATGTTGCACTTCTCTTGGTATCTGGTCCATGAGGCCAGCAGCTCCCCTAGGGTAGAACACTGCTTTGGGTTTCTATCCAGGTAAGAAGGGGATGTTCCAGGGAATTCCACTCAGCCTTTCTGCCATCATAGCCCTCGTTCCATGGGCCTGAAGCTTGTGTGGAGTTCTAGTCATTGCTGATAATATCCATTCAGATCAAACATTCAGAGTGTAGGGAGATAACCACAGGTGGGTCCATGAGCTGACAGGTGGACCGCAGCTTTTTGAGTTCCCCCAGAATTTGCACTCATAACAGCCAGCACTGAGTAATTCCTGAGAGGACTGGGTATCTCCCTTTTCCATTTATCTGAACAGTTACTCTAGTAAAGGGACCCAGGGCCCTTCGGGGATGGCTTGGAGGAAGATTTACAGGATGTATTTGTGGCAGTGCTGTGAGGTCCTTCCTGAAGACACACGGACTCCCCTCCAAACAAGGGGTTCTGGGTCTGTGAGTCAACTTAGGTCTGAAAATTGGGCAAAACTCCATGACTCCATGTGATGGTGACTCAAGTAAGGTTTCTAACCAACAGACCTAGACTTTTCCTTATTACATAGATCAAGTAATACTTCAGTTAACTGCCCATCTACTGCTTTCCTAGGGACAACCTCACCGCTAAAGATAACTGCAGGTCAGAATATTCTGGTTACCAGCTCATCTCTGCTGTCCATATGACAGATGCACTTGCCCAGACTCAGGCAGGTGAGCCTTGCCACTTGGCTCCCGCCATTCCAAAATCCACTGAAACCAGGGTACCTGTCTAAATGGCAGCACTTTCCACCATCATCCCAGGCCTCCAGAGACCAGCCACCACCAAGCTTTTTAAGGCTACTAATGTGCTTCTCAAGACCTTAGTGAAGGGGTTGTCCACTGAGCTCCCTCACAGGATGGAGAAGGGGAAGGAGCTGCAGACAGCACATGACAAAGCCTCTTCAGCATCCCAATCTCCCTAAGCTCTGGATTCCTTCCCCACATCATACCAGGAAAGCTCTAGCTTCTCAACCTCATTTAAGGAGGCTACACCATGTATAATTTTAGTCAACCAATCAAGCAAACTATTAGATCTACTTCTAGCTGCACAAGCCAATGCATTAAATCTAAAATCTCTAAAAGTGAACCTATATCAATAAATTCCTCTTGATATGGCTTGATTTCATCCTTCTTCTTCTAAAATCTTTAGAATCCATTTCCACATATTCTTGGGTTTCCACCAATATAAATTAGCCAAACTGTGCACGGACTCTGGAGTATAATGCATCTCCTCCTTGCCCAGATCCAGATGCCCGTTCCCTACAGTACGCTGAGATCTGACACTGGTGATGGGTGTATGTATTAGTTTTCTCTACCTGCCACAACAAATTGTCACTAACTTAGTGCCTTCACACAAAACAGCTCCATTACCTTACAGTTCACTAGGTCAGAAAGCTGACACATGTCTCACTGTGCTAAAATCAAGGTGTCAGAAGGGCTGCACCCCTTTCCTGACACTCTAGGGGAAACGCATCTCCCTGCCTATTCCAGCTTCTAGAAACTGTGCCTGTGTTCCTTGGCTCACGACTCCCCCTTTCATCCTCAGAGCCAGCAGCACTGCATTTCTCTGACCATGCCTCCATAATCACATCTCTCTGATTTTCTTCTACCTTATCTCCCACTTTCAAGGCCCCTGATGATTACATTGGGCCCACCCAGATAATCCGGGAGAATCTCTCCATCTCAAGGTCCTTAACTAATTCCATTTACAAAGAGTTGTGTGTTTTTTTGGCCATATAAATGAACATATTCAAAGATTACAGAGATTAGGATGTGCACATCTTGGTGGCCATTGTCCTGCCTGTCACAGTATAGGCCACCTCGGGGGCAGTAAGTTGATGTTGACGTGCCACCTGAGGGGAATGGGGCCTCCCCCTGGAGAAAGTCTTCCAGGTCTTGATGCAAAGGGAAGCTAGCATCCTCAGACCCACAAAGGAGGCACAGGGGCCAGCAGGTTCAAGGTTCTTAGCTTTGTCTGAGTCTCAAATCCACCCTTCCTAACTGAGTCTTTACAATGAATCAAAGAGGTAGGTCTTCTTATCCCCATTTTATTTTTTCTAAGATTTATTTATTTATTTTTAGAGAGAGAGTGTGTGTTTGTGCACACGCACAAGCAAAGGGGAAGAGCAGAGAGAGGGAGAGAGAATCGCAAGCAGACTCCAGGCCCAGTGTGGAGCCCTGACGCAGGGCTGGTTCTCACAACCCTGAGATCATGACCTGAGCCGAAACCAAGAGTCAGACGCTCAACCGACTGAGACACCCAGGCACCCCATCCCCATTTTAAAATGAGGAAATGGAGGGCGCCTGGGTGGCTCAGTTGGTTAAGCGACTGCCTTCGGCTCAGGTCACGATCCTGGAGTCCTGGGATCGAGTCCCACATCGGGCTCCCGGCTCAGCGGGGAGCCTGCTTCTCCCTCTGACCCTATCCCCTCTCATGCTGTTTCTCTCTCTCTCAAATAAATAAATAAATAATAAAAAAAAAATAAAATGAGGAAATGGAGAATCAGAGAGGTTGAGTAAATTTTCAAATGTCACACAGCTGGTAAGTAGGATGATTGTGCTCCAAAGCCCTTACTTTCTCTATCATATCATGTGGGCCCCCAACTCCCACTGAGCCACCAGCTCACTGCAGAAACCTGCATCAGAGCTGGAAGGGGAGAAGAGTCCCCCTCACTGAATTAGATGGCCATGAGGCCTCAAGGTTGATCAAACACCCGAAACCCGTGAAACAAAAGATGAGCAGACAAGACCCATCCAGCCTGCTCATCCATATCTACCACATGTCCACCTCCCACTCTGACTGGCCTGCTGCTGACCACCTCTACCATGCACAGTGCTCTCCACCAAGAATCTCAAACCCCTCCAGCAGACAGCAAGCTGCCGCCCAGGGCCAGGTTCCTGGATGCACTTCTTGATGGCCAGAGATGTAAACCCCTCAGAAGAAAAAACCAACCACCGTGTCATGGACAGATTCCTCTGATTATTTGTAAACAATTTGGAAGGATTTTCTATGTTCCTCCATCTCAGAGGAAAGGCTGAGTACTCTTTCCAGAAAGGTACAGTGAAGACACACCCCCCCCTTGAGGAGAAGACCCACCTGCATGAAACTGTGACCATGAGGCACACGCACACGATGACCAGTGACCCCACAGAGGCAAAGCTTCTGGAAAACAGCTGTCTGGGCAACAGACGCCTAAAGCATCAGCAGTGATGTTATTCTTACAAGCAGCAAGAGGGCTCCCAACAGGCCTCGAACAACAAAATTAATGGATTGGAAAGCAAGAATCTAATATACAAGCTCTCAAAGTTCCCCAGACTAGCTGACTCACTGTGCAATCACAGCGCTTAGGTCTGAGGTGGCCGTGACACCATCAGAGGAGGGAGCAGGCCAGAAGAGCAGCAGGAAAAACAGACAGGAGGTCAGCCCACACCAGCTCCTTCAGTGGAGCAAAATACCATTTTCACGCAAAGCTTCTTTGAACTTCAGCAAAACAAATAGTATTTACACAAACAGCCTCCAAAAAATAAACTCCATAATGAGAGAGCAAGGAAACAGAAGTCTACCCAGTTCACCCGCTTGACTGTTAAATCATTTTTTATTGAATTCAAGTTTCATGGCCCATTAGAGGCCTGGAGGCAGAATTCTCAGGGACGCTTTTGGACTAATGAGTGTTTTGCAAATTGTTTTTCTAACAGACTCGTTGTTCTTTTTCTGAGACTTGTAAGAAGCTTTGGTTTCTGTAATTTGGCCCTGTGCTTGAAAAACAACAGCAAGTATTTTAATTGAACTTAATTTATTTCCATTATTAAGATACGTTGGTGTTTTATATCTTTTTAATACATTTTTTACACCAATGTGAATATGCTGCCATCCATCAAAATACCACAACCTCCTACACTTGTCTTTCCACATTTATCAAATACCTTCTGACAAGTGTTCTCTTACCTCCTCCACCAAGATGTGGGCCTCCCTGCAGGGACCCAGCAATGCACAGAAAACAGAATTTCCAAATAGTGCCTTTGCACATATTAGCTCCCTTCTTGCTTTACAAATGCCAGAACAGAGGGGCAGGGAGGAACAAGCCAGAACCCTCTAGAACCCTTCTTCTCTGCCAGTGGCCAATGCCCCTATGCTAGCCCATCCCCACTCCCACAGGTGGGCAAGTCTGGTTGGCCAGGATCCTCCCTGGAACTTTCCCCCTAGAGCCACCGGCAAAGTCTTTGCTTTTCTGTTGGAATCACTAAGCTGATAAGCTGTGGCTGGCCAGAGTCATTCTGCTTACTCAGGGAAAGAACCTGCTGTAGCTATAGAAACACATTTAAATTTCGCTTTTACACTTTTCAGTCACAGAAGCCAATAAATTACCTGATTTGCTTGTTAGTGTGAGGTGGGTTTGTCACGTTCAGTGAACGAAGGAGTGCGTAATGTCAGCAGCTGGAAATGGATCCATCAGAACTACTTATGGAGTGCCTTCCATGGGCCTAGCGCTGTGCTAAACTCTGGGCATATAGCAAGGGTCAAAACAGACACACTGGACTCTTCTCCAGTTATGTGTTCACGTGCAGAAACAGAAAATGAACAAATAAATATATACTATGGCCAGTGACGGTAAGTACCCTGGGGGAAAATAAAACAGCATAAGGGGATAAAGATGTGGGATAAGAAGAAGACACAAGGCTTCCGTGCTTCAGATTTCCTCAGAGATGTGGAAGGAGACGGTTGTGGACTTTCAGAGAAAGTGCAGTGTGGCGTTAGTTAGGACTAGGAGAGGAGGAGAGCCTGGGTGGCTCAGTCCGTTAAGCGTCTGTCATTAGCTCAGGTCATGGTCCCAGGGTCCTGGGATGGAGTCCTGCATTGGGCTCCCTGCTCCTCAGGAAGCCTGCTTCGCCCTCTGCCTCTGCCCCTCCCCAACTCGTGTGCACTCTCTCACTCACTCACTCGCTCTCCCTCAAATAAATAAATAAAATCTTTAAAAAAATATTTTAAAAAAAGGAATACAGGTGGGCGGAGCAAGATGGCAGAGGAGTAGGAGACCTGGATTTCGTCTGGTCTCAGGAATTCAGCTGGATAAGGATCAAACCATTCTGAACACCTACAAACTCAACAGGAGATCGAAGAAAAGAATAGCAACAACTCTCTCATCAGAAAAGTGACCACTTTCGGGAAGGTAGGACGTGCGGAGAAGTGAATCCGAGGCGATATTCAGGAGGATAGACGGCGGGGGAGGGGCCTCCGCTGGCCTTTTCTGGCAAGTGATAGAGCCACGGAGCACAAAATCGGAACTTTTAGAAGTCGACTCCGCTGAGGGACGTCACTCCGGGGGCTAAGCGGGGGGTGTAACCCTCGTGGGACAGTGTGGTCTCAGGACCCTCGGGGTCACAGAAAGACCGGGGGTGCCTGAGTGCGGCAGAGCTCCCAGGTAACGGAGCAGGGAAGCTGGCTGCAGAGGCGGAGCCCAGGCGCGGGCTCTCAGCTCGGGGTTGACACAAACCGTGATCCGCGGCACAGTCGGGGCCCTGCTCCTCCAGCAGGGACCCAACAAGCAGCAGATCCGGGGAGACTCACCTTCCTCCCCCGGGAGGAGCCACATGGGAGTGCACCGCAGGGATCTGCTGGGTTTGGAGACTCCACCTGGGGTCGGGTGCCGGAGATAGAAACGTGCGGTCACAGGCCGGGTGAGCACGGAGTGCGGCCAGAGACCGGGGAGACGGGAGTGACTGACGGCTTTTCTCTGGGGGCTCACTGAGGAGCGGGGCCCGAGTTCTCGGCTCCTCCGGGGCAGAGATTGGGAGGCCGCCATTTTCACCCTCGGCCTCCAAAGCTGTACGGAAAGCTCACAGGGAACAAAAGCTCCGGAGAGCAAACCAGAGCAGATTACTTAGCCCGGACCCGGCAAGAGCGGGGCAATTCCGCCTCCAGCAAAGATATTTGGGAACCACGGCAACAGGCCCCTCCCCCAGAAGATCAGCGAGAACAGCCAGCCAAGACCAAGTTTACCGATCAATGAGAACGGCAGAACTCCAGCACTAGGGGAATACTGCACATAGAATTCATGGCTTTTTTACCATGATTCTTTAGTCTTTCAAAGTTAATTTTTTTTAACTGTCTTTTTTTCTTTTTTTTTTTGAATTTTTCTTTTTCCTTTTTTCAACCAACATCTTATCAATCCCTTTTTTAAAAACATTTTTATTTTTCATTTTTAGAGTCATATTCTATCCCTTCATAGTAGTTACCTGTATTTTTGGCATATATATATAAGTTGTTCTCTCTTTAAAATTTTGAGATAGTTTCTTCTAACAGATCAAAATATACCCTAAATCTCTAGTGTATGGTTTTTCCCTAATCCCCTGCCTGATCACATTCTCTCCCTTTTTTTTTCTTTATTTTTTAAATCCTCTTCTTCCTTTTTTCAAACAGCTTTTTATCAATTCCTTTTATAAAATTTTTTATAATTTCCATCTTTACAGTCATATTCCATCCCTTCATCATATCAACCCTTATTTTTGTACATATATAAGTTTTTCTTTCTTTAAAATTTTGGGAGGTACTTTCTTCTAACAGACCAAAATACACCCAAAATCTAGTGTGTGGCACTGCTCTATATACGAGCCTGATCATATTTGATTGCAGTCTGTTTTTTGTTTTGTTTTGTACTGTTCTGTTTTTGTTTGTTTTTATCTTTATCTTTTTCTTTTTCTTTTTTTTTTCTTTTTCTTTTTTCTCTCTTTCCCTTTCTTTTCCCACTGCTTCAGGTCTTTTCTGATTTGTTTAGAATATATTTTCTAGGGATGTTGTTACCCTGCTAGCATTTTGTTCTCTCATTAATCTATTCTCCTCTGGACAAAATGACAAGACAGAAAAAATCACCTCAACAGAAAGAACAAGAGGTAATACCGACTGCCAGGGACCTACTCAATACGGACATTAGTATGATGTCAGATCTAGAGTTCAGAATCATCACTTTAAAGATACTAGCTGGGCTTGAAAAAAGCATGGAAGTTATTAGAGAAACCCTTTCTGGAGAAGTAAAAGAACTAAAATCTAACCAAGTCCAACTCAAAAAGGCTATTGATGAGGTGCAATCAAATATGGGGGCGCTAACTGCTAGGATAAATGAGGCAGAAGAGAGAATCAGTGAGATAGAAGACCAAATGATGGAAAATAAAGAAGCTGAGAAAAAGAGAGATAAACAACTACTGGATCACGAGGGCAGAATTCGAGAGATAAGCGATACCATAAGACGAAACAACATTAGAATAATTGGGATCCCAGAAGAAGAAGAAAGAGAGAGAGGGGCAGAAGGTATAATGGAGCAAATTATAGCAGAGAACTTCCCTAATTTGGGGAAGGAAACAGGCATCAAAATCCAGGAAGCACAGAGAACCCCTCTCAAAATCAATAAAAATAGGTCAATACCCTGACGTCTAATAGTAAAACTTACGAGTCTCAGAGACAAAGAGAAAATACTGAAAGCAGCTCGGGAGAAGAGATATGTAACCTACAAGGGTAGAAACATTAGATTGGCAATAGACCTATCCACAGAGACCTGGCAGGCCAGAAAGGACTGGCAGGATATATTCAGAGCACTAAATGAGAAAAATATGCAGCCAAGAATAATATATCCAGCTAGTCATTGAAAATTGAAGGAGAGATAAAAAGCTTCCAGGACAAACAAAAACTAAAGGAATTTGCAAACACAAAACCAGCCCTACAAGAAATCTTGAAAGGGGTCCTCTAAGCAAAGAGAGAGCCTAAAAGCAACATAGACCAGAAAGGAACACAGACAATATACAGTAACAGTCACCTTATAGGCAATACAATGGCACTAAATTCCTATCTTTCAATAGTTACCCTGAATGTAAATGGGCTAAATGCCCCAATAAAAGACACAGGCTATCAGATTGGATTAAAAAACAAGACCCATCAATATGCTGTCTGCAAGAGACTCATTTTAGACCCAGACACCCCCAGATTGAAAGTGAGGGGGTGGAAAACCATTTACCATGCTAATGGACACCAAAAGAAAGCTGGGGTGGCAATCCTTATATCAGACAAATTAGATTTTAAACCAAAGACTGTAATAAGAGATGAGGAAGGACACTATATCCTACTTAAAGGGTCTATCCACCTAGAAGATCTAACAACTGGAAATATCTATGCCCCTAAATTGGGAGCAGCCAATTATATAAGGCAGTTAATAACAAAAGCAAAGAAACACATCGACAACAATACAATAATAGTGGGGGACTTTAACACCCCCCTCACTGAAATGGACAGATCGTCTGAGCAAAAGATCAACAAGGAAATAAAGACTTTAAATGACACACTGGACCAAATGGACTTCACAGACATATTCAGAACATTCCATCCCAAAGCAACGGAATACACATTCTTCTCTAGTGCCCATGGAACATTCTCCAGAATCGATCACATCCTAGGTCATAAATCAGGTCTCAACCAGTACCAAAAGATTGGGATCCTTCCCTGCCTATTTTCAGACCACAATGCTTTGAAACTAGAACTCAATCACAAGAGGAAACTTGGAAAGAACTCAAATACATGGAGGCTAAAGAGCATCCTACTGAAGAATGAATGGGTCAACCAGGAAATTAAAGAAGAATTAAAAAAATACATGGAAACCAATGAAAATGAAAACACTACTATTCAAAATCTTTGGGATGCAGCAAAGGCAGTTCTAAGAGGCAAGTATATAGCAATACAAGCCTTTCTCAAGAAACAAAAAAGGTCTCGAGTACACAACCAAACCCTACACCTAAAGGGCTGGAGAAAGAACAGCAAATAAAGCCTAAACCCAGCAGGAGAAGAGAAATAATAAAGATCAGAGCAGAAATCAATGAAATAGAAACTAAAAGAACAGTAGAACAGATCAACGAAACTAGGAGTTGGTTCTTTGAAAGAATTAACAAGATGGATAAATCCCTGGCCAGACTTATCAAAAAGAAAAGAGAATGGACCCAAATCAACAAAATCATGAATGAAAGAGGAGAGATCACAACCAACACCAAAGAAATACAAACAATTATAAGAACATATTATGAGCAACTCTATGCCAGCAAATTAGATAACCTGGAAGAAATGGAGGCATTCCTAGAGATGTATCAACTACCAAAACTGAACCAGGAAGAAATAGAAAACCTGAACAGACCTATAACCACTAAGGAAATTGAAGCAGTCATCAAAAATCTCCCAAAAAACAAAAGCCCAGGGCCAGATGGCTTCCCAGGGGAATTCTACCAAACATTTCAAGAAGAATTAATACCTATTCCTCAGAAACTGTTCCAAAAAATAGAAATGGAAGGAAAACTTCCAAACTCATTTTATGAGGCCAGCATTACCTGGATCCCAAAACCAGACAAAGACCCCATCAAAAGGAGAATTACAGACCATTATCCTTGATGAACATGGATGCAAAAATTCTCACCAAAATACTAGCCAATAGGATCCAACAGTACATTAAAAGGATTATTCACCACGACCAAGTGGGATTTATCCCTGGGCTGCAAGGTTGGTTCAACATCCGCAAATCAATCAACGTGATACAATACATTAACAAAAGAAAGAACAAGAATCATATGATCCTCTCAATAGGTGCAGAAAAAGCATTTGACAAAGTACAGCATCCTTTCTTGATCAAAACTCTTCAGAGTATAGGCATAGAGGGTACATACCTCAATATCATAAAAGCCATCTATGAAAAACTGACAGCGAATATTATTCTCAATGGGGAAAAACTGAGAGCTTTCCCCCTAAGGTCAGGAATGCAGCAGGGATGTCCACTATCACCACTGCTATTCAACATAGTATTAGAAGTCCTAGCCACAGCAATCAGACAACAAAAAGAAATCAAAGGCATCCAAATCGGCAAGGAAGAAGTCAAACTCTCACTCTTTGCAGATGATAGGATACTTTATGTGGAAAACCCAAAAGACTCCACCCCAAAACTGCTAGAACTCATACAGGAATTCAGTCAAGTGGCAGGATATAAAATCAATGCACAGAAATCAGTGGCATTCCTATACACCAACAACAAGACAGAAGAAAGAGAAATTAAGGAGTCGATCCCATTTACAATTGCACCCAAAACCATAAGATACCTAGGAATAAATCTAACCAGAGGCAAAGGATCTGTACTCAGAAAACTATAAAATACTCATGAAAGAAATTGAGGAAGACACAAAGAAATGGAAAAACATTCCATGCTCATGGATTGGAAGAACAAATATTGTGAAGATGTCAATGCTACCTAGAGCAATCTACACATTCAATGCAATCCCCATCAAAATACCATCCACTTTTTTCAAAGAAATGGAACAAATAATCCTAAAATTTGTATGGAACCAGAAAAGACCCTGCATAGCCAGAGGAATGTTGAAAAAGAAAAGCAAAGCTGGCGGCATCACAATTCCGGACTTCCAGCTCTATTACAAAGCTGTCATCATCAAGACAGTATGGTACTGGCACAAAAACAGACACATAGATCAATGGAACAGAATAGAGAGCCCAGAAATGGACCCTCAACTCTCTGGTCAACTCATCTTTGACAAAGCAGGAAAGAATGTCCAATGGCAAAAAGACAGTCTCTTCAACAAATGGTGTTGGGAAAATTGGATAGCCACATGCAGAAGAATGAAACTGCACCATTTCCTTACACCACACACAAAAATAGACTCCAAATGGTTGAAAGACCTCAATGTGAGACAGGAGTCCATCAAAAACCCAAAGGAGAACACTGGCAGCAACCTCTTTGATCTCAGCCGCAGCAACTTCTTCCTAGAAACATCACCAAAGGCAAGGGAAGCAAGGGCAAAAATGAACTATTGGGACTTCATCAAGATAAAAAGCTTTTGCACAGCAAAGGAAACAGTCAACAAAACCAAAAGACAACCGACAGAATGGGAGAAGATATTTGCAAATGTCATATCAGATAAAGGGCTAGTATCCAAAATCTATAAAGAACTCATCAAACTCAACACCCAAAGAACAAAGAATCCAATCAAGAAATGGGCAGAAGACATGAA
>NC_058405.1:90104858-90105631 GCF_002201575.2 Neomonachus schauinslandi
CCTCACACCAGTCAGAATGGCTAAAATTAACAAGTCAGGAAATGACAGATGTTGCCGGGGATGCGGAGAAAGGGGAACCCTCCTACACTGTTGGTGGGAATGCAAGCTGGTGCAGCCACTCTGGAAATCAGTATGGAGGTTCCTCAAAAAGTTGAAAATAGAGCTACCATATGATCCAGCAATTGCACTACTGGGTATTTACCCCAAAGATACAAAAGTACGGATCCGAAGGGGTACGTGCACCCCGATGTTTATAGCAGCAATGTCCACAATAGCCAAACTGTGGAAAGAGCCAAGATGTCCATCGACAGATGAATGGCTAAAGAAGAGGTGGTATATATATACAATGGAATATTATGCAGCCATCAAAAGGAATGAGATCTTGCCATTTGCAATGACGTGGATGGAACTGGAGGGTATTATGCTGAGTGAAATAAGTCAAACAGAGAAAGACATGTAACATATGACCTCACTGATATGAGGAATTCTTAATCACAGGAAACAAACTGAGGGTTGCTGGAGTGGGGGGGTGGGTTGGGAGGGATGGGTTGACTAGGTGATAGACACTGGGGAGGGTATGTGCTCTGGTAAGCGCTGTGAATTGTGCAAGACTGTTGAATCTCAGATCTGTACCTCTGAAACAAATAATGCAATATATGTTAAGAAAAAAAAAAGAAGGTAGCAGGAGGGGAAGAATGAAGGGGGGGAAATCGGAGGGGTAGACGAACCATGAGAGATGATGGACTCTGAAAAAACAAACTGAGGGTTCTAGA